>NC_057753.1:1687929-1758060 GCF_004010195.1 Chiloscyllium plagiosum
CAAAGCTAGAGTTAACAGTGAGCACCCTACCCCCACCCATACCAACACCTGGATATATTTGGTAATGTTAATACCATATATAAACATATAACTATAACCTCAACAAATAATAATTAAATATAATAATACAAAATAACAAAGGAAAAACAACCCCGCTCCTAAAGACAGAGGTAAAATAGAATAAGGTAACCACCTCCCCCCACCAATAATAACCATAACCCCCTGCTTATATATATGGGCGGCACGGTGGCACAGTGGTTAGCACTGCTGCCTCACAGCGCCTGAGACCCGGGTTCAATTCCCGCCTCAGGCGACTGACTGTGTGGAGTTTGCACGTTCTCCCCGTGTCTGCGTGGGTTTCCTCCGGGTGCTCCGGTTTCCTCCCACAGTCCAAAGATGTGCAGGGTCAGGTGAATTGGCCATGCTAAATTGCCCGTAGTGTTAGGTAAGGGGTAAATGTAGGGGTATGGGTGGGTTCGCTTCGGCGGTCGGTGTGGACTTGTTGGGCCGAAGGGCCTGTTTCCACACTGTAATGTAATCTAATCTAATCTATATATATATATACATACACACATATACATACATACATTTACACACACATATATATATACACACATATACATACATACTCACATATATACATAAAATAATAAAAAAAAACAACCCCAACGGGGGGGGGGGGGGGGGGGGAGAAAATCATATCCCTCTCCCCACCCCCCCATGATAGTATTAAAAAGTAAGGTAAGAAAAAAGAAAAAAAAAGGGGATATAAACCAAAGTGGGGTGAAAGGCAAACCAACATCCATTATCTCTTATAATTTATCTAAGAGAGTCCCATAATTCCTTAGCCTTTCTGGCGATCCGAACTTATGCACGGATACTTCATGGTTAAAGCGTAGCGTCGCAGGGTAGCGTAAGGAGTATTGAATATTTATGTCCCTTAAATGCTACTTCGCCTCGTCGAATGCCTTCCTCTTTCGGACCAGAGCTGGGGAAAAGTCCTGAAATAACATGATCTTGGATCCTTTATAAGTCATAGCTTGGGGGTCTTTTCCAAGATTTCTAGAATCTTCTAGGAGTATCTGCCTCTCCCTATAGCTCTGCCGATAGCAGCTGGAACAGGACCGGGCGTGGGCGCTGGTTCGAGCCGGGCCCGCGTATTGCGACCCGGTAGGCCCATTCTACCCTTACCTGGCCTCATCCAGCTTCCAGATTTAAAAGCTGTGGCAGCCATTGCTGGAGGAATGCTGTAAGCTGGCCTTCTTCTTCCCATTCGGGAAGGCCCAGCAAACGAATATTTTTTCGACGACCTCGATTATCGAGGTCGTCAATGTGATTCTCTAAGGTCCGGACTCGCTGTTCGAGAGTCCGGACCTGATCTACGGACGATTGTGCTGTAGTTTCGGAGGTCGCGGCCTTTAGCTCCGCCCCTCCGACTCAGCGCTCGGTCTCCTTAATATCTCGGTCGTGCTTCTGCAGCGCGGCCGAGAGTGAGTCCCATCGACTTCGGGACTCCTCGATTAAAGCGTTGATCTTCGCGTCCAGCTTGGAGATCATCTCCACAAGGCTTGTCACTGTCGGTAAGTCCCCCGGGGCGGCTGTGGACGCCTCTGCTGCTGCTGGAGAGTGTGGGGAGGGGTTCCTGCTTGCTGAGAGCTGCTGGGTCCCTTCCCTTTGGTCATTTTTGCTAAATATTAGACTGTTTAAATGTAATATTAAGCAAATAATTAAATTAAACAGCTATTATGAATGATTTGGTGAGTGTGGTGGGGGTGGGTGACCCACTTTACCCAAGTCTTGGGAAGAGCACTATAGACTCAGACTTGCTGGGTCGCCGCCATCTTGGATCCGCAACAACTACTCATTAAATCGTTTCCACATGTCTGTTGTGCCCTTTCTGTGGAACAATTGCTCCCGATCTGTACCTCCCAGCTCCTGTCTGAGAACGTCATAATTTTGTTTTCCCTAATTAAATATCTTACCATGGTAACTGCTCCCTTCCGTCTCCATGTCTATGTTAAATGTGAGGTAGTTGTGGTCACTGTCACCTAAGTGTTCTCTCACCTGTCCTGGTTCATTGCCGAGCACCACATCCAAAATGGCCTCTTCTTTCGTCGGCCTGTCTACATACTGAGTAAGGAAACTCTCCTGAACACACCTGACAAAAATTGCTCCAACCAAACCAGCTGTACTGAAGAGGTCTCAGTCAATATTGGGAAAGTTGAAGTCACCAATAACAAGAACCTTGCTACATCTGCATTTGTCAGACTCTGCAACCTTTGAGTTCTGTGATCTCCGTACTGCTATTAGGGAGTCTGTAGGAAGCTCCCAATGACGTGGCTGCTCCTTTGCTGTTCCAACGTCGACCCAAGCTGACTCTGCAGACAAACCCTCCTCGACAATCTTCATATTTGAAGCTGTGACACACTCGCTGATTAGAAATTTGGAACCTCTCCTCTTTCTATCACCTCGTTCTTTTGAAATGTTTTAAAACCCTGGAACATCTAGCAAACATTCCTGTTCCCGAGAAACCCACGTCTCCATCATGGCCACAACATCATAGTCCCAAGTATTGATCCATGCACTAAGTTCATCACTCTTATTTCTGACACTGCTTGCGTTAAAGCAGACACAGATCCCTTTGTTTCATCCCATGAAAAATCTCCCTGATAGATTTACTGCGTCCTTTCAGTGCCTCACCTACAACTACTCCCTTCTCAGATACGTAGCTCTGGTTCCCAACCTCCTGCCAAACTTGTTTTAACCCTCCCAAATCACACGAGCACATCCCTTACCCAGGGTTTTTGTACCACTCCAGTTCAGGTGCAACCTGTCCTTCATGTACAGGTACCACCTTCCACAGAAGGCATCCCAGTGCTCGACGTATCTGAAGCCCTCTCTCCTGCACCAGCTGCGCAACCACGTATTAAGTTGCACTCGCTGCTTTTTCTTCACCTCACTACTCTACTCGTCCTGCTTTTCAGCTTTCAACTAGCTCTCTGTAGTCACTTTTCAGATCCTCATTGACTTTCCTGGCTACGTCCATGGTGCCAATATGAACTACGATTTCTTGCTGCTCAACCCCACAGAATCTTGCAAAACCGAACAGCGACTTCCCGGACCCTGGCACCGGGGAGGAAACATACCTTCCTGGAGTCCCGTTCCTGACCACAAGTGTCAATAACTATTGAGTTGCTCCTACCACTAGCACTTTTCTATTCTTCCCCTTCCGTTCTGAGCCGCAACACCAGGCGCAGTGCCAGAGACTTGACAAGTATGACTTTCTCCTGGTAGGCTGCCCCCACCAGCAGGATCCAAAACAATGTATTTATTGCTGCGGGGAACGGCCACAGGGGAACCAAGCTGTATGTCGGTTCCCTTTCCTCCTCCTGACTGCAACCCTGCTGTCCTTATCCTGCGTGTGAGGAGTGATCACCTCCTTGCACATCCTCTCAATTTCCCCCTCAGCCTTCCAGATGATCCGTAGTTCATCCAGCTGCATCTCCAGTTCCCTAACTCGGTTTTCGAGGAGCTGGAGTTGGGTCCTGCAGATGTGGCCAGCGGAGAGATGAGTCTCTCAACCGCCACATTCGGTGGGAGGAACATGCAACTTCCCTCTCTTACCTTTTCCTGTCCTAAATGTGGAAAAAACTTACTCTGGAATTATGCTTTCAATGCGAAACAACTCTCAGCTTCTACTCTGGCAAGGTCTCTACGAAATATATATGTGTCCATAGGGTTGTTTCTCATTCTTCCAAACTCCAATATTTACAACCGAACCTACTCGAGCTCTCCTCATGGAAAAAAAAAATCCTCTGTACTGTGATCAGTAATCGTCTCCCTTGCCATTATATTTTACCTGATATCGGGGAATCAAAACTATTCACTTTAGTCTCGGTGTGTTCTAAGTGATATATTACATTATTGTCACAAGGTTTCCCTGTTTCTATTGTCCATTCCCTGTGATAAAGACCAATATCTCAGTCACCTTCCTTCTTTTCTATTAAACATATATGCTAGCTTGTGTTATTTATGCACTAGAAGCCCCAAATGCTTTTGTGCTGCAGTCATTTTAGATAATAGCGTCTCCATTCTTCCGCAAAACCTATTTTCTACATTATCTTCCTTCTATCAAGTTATTGGCACACACTTAACCTGTCTTTATTTCTCTGCAGACGTTTTGCATCATTTCCCCACTAGTTTTTCTGATAACATATTCACTTGCCTCATTTATATCATAAATACATATTGGAAATAATTGTTGTCCCAGTACTGATAGGTGTGATATTACACTAGTTGCGGATTTCCATCTTGAAAATGCTCCTCTTTAACCAAACTCTATTTTGTATTAATTAGTCAATCTTCCATCCATGGAAATATCCGACGTATCCATGGTCATCTCTTACTAAGTAATCTTACGTGCAAGACATCTTGAAACAACTTTTGGAAATTCAGCTATGTCACATGTCTTAGCCCTTTATCGTCCTGCTTGCGATATTCTCATGGAATTATAATAAATCTGTCGAGCATTGTTTCTATTTTGATGAAGACACGTTGAATCAACTTGAACAGATTATGCATTTCTAAGTAGACTGCAATTGCGTCATTCGTAACATGTACTGACATTACTCTAATGACACATTTTAAACTCACTGATTTGTTTTTGCTTTCCTATCCTTTAGGACGTTTCCAGAAAGGAAGGAGTCTTGAAAGTTTTCTACCATTGTCTTTTAAGATATTTCATTTGACGTCTTCGGACACAATGCATCAAGTTCAGTGTACCAATTGGCTTTCAGCCCAATTAGTTTCCAAAGTAATTTTTTCTACTGGTGATTATTGCATTCATTTCCTCGCCCACCTTTATCTATTGAGTATTTTGCAATTAAAATTCTGATCGTGGTTATTTGTATGCATGGCTCACTTCCGACCCCGACCACTCCACTTCACCTCAGACACTTGTTGAGATTTTCTGGAGGACTACTATGAGGTTTTGATAAGACCGTTTTTCATTCTGATGAAGCAGCATTGCAGTATAATAACATACCTGTACCTGTGTCACCAAAAGTGCAATTTGGACTCACATAAAAACATGTTTAGAAAAATTCAATAAAATCGTTAAAAAATCATTACTGCTACATTGACCACAACTTCAAAATGCAGAACATAAGCATGATCTTATTGACTGGTCGAACAGGCTTGAGGACCTGAATGATCTATTCCTGTTCCTTTGCCTATTCTCTTCTGCTGATTCATATGCCACGCTGCAGTAGTGCTCGCCTTCTGCATAAGGAGCTAACGGTCAGGAAGGGAAATAACTTCAAATGCCTGCCTTTGGCCGATATGTATGAGGAACGGCGTTCCAAACCCGTAGTATTCTTTCCAAGTAGAAATGCTTTCTCGCATCACTTTTGAATGCCATGGTTCTCGTTCTCAGTCTGTGGCGCTTAGTTATAGATTTTCATCCAGTGTAAATAGTTTATGTTTATCTGTCCTGTCTTTTCCTGCTAACACCTTGGAAACCCTGATGAGATCACTACTTTACCTTCTAACTTTTAGGGAAGGCAGGCCTAATTTGTCTGATGCCTGAACTTAGTTTAACCCTTGAAGTCCAGCTAATATCACTGTAAACCTACCTTGAACGGCCTCCAAGGCCAAGACATCCTCCGTAAAGTGCGGTGCCCAGATCTACTCACAGTACTCTGCGTGGGCGATAATTCGGATTTTGTATAACTATAGCGTAGCATCTGCACATCTGTATCCTTTCATTGGATCTCTTTAGATATGAAGGTCTGCATTACATTCGCCTTCTTGACTGTTATCTGTACCTGTTCATGGCATTTCAGGAGCTTTGCATCGAACCCCACAAGTCTCAGTGGACATCTACTACATTTAATTTTGTGCCTTCTGAAAAATATCCTGATGTATGCAAAAGCCAGCAACACATGGCCTTTTTAAAAGAAAACTGACACACACTACTTTTGACAAAACGTCATCACTCTCAACACAGGTTCCATGAAGGGGTGAGCTCAAAGTTAATCTGTTGCATGCTTGGCTCCAACAGTCTTTACATCTCAAGTGATAGACACTATGTATGATCCTTTGAGATGTAATAATACAGTGAGTGAAATCTGAATGAAAAAGAAGTGTTCAATATTAAATTATTCTGTTGTCACAGCATACATTGCACAATAGCCACGACAGTTCCACCAGCTAGTCGTTTCTGCACTCCTGTAGCATAAGGCTACAGTTTTCAGATTCATATGCAACAAGTTTGTTACCTCCGTTTTGTGGCTTTAGCAACCCCACACTCGCTATACATACATCCCACCCTTTGTTGCACTCACTTTCCCAACTTTGTGGATTTCCATCCTTCTAGCCTGACAGCTCTGTTTCACATTCCATGCCAGCCACCTATAAATTTTGACTGCCCGACTATCTCCAATGTTCCTAAGTGTTTCTCCTTATTTTCTCACTTCTGCACCAATTGCAGGTTGCTTGTTTCTCAAATTTGTTGATGATAGCATCGTCACAGATTCTGTCCATTCTACTACCTTTCCTTGATTGGCTGTCATCATGATACACTTTTGTTGGGAATTCTGGTGGCTTTCAGTGATGAATTTTCCCACCCCTAAAATGTGGTTTCACTGTTGCAAACCAATTGCTTTAATGGGGTGCATTCTTAAAACCTGCTGTATGACCATTGGTCAATTTGATTGTTTCATTTACAATTTCGAAGACTCCCTGCAATTTTATAAACAAATCGTTATAGTAAATATGCTCTCTTAGTCTGATTGTTTTTATCATTTGCAAATCGAACATAAATTGTTACCTGCAGAAAATATCATTGCTTACGTGAGAAGATGTCCGCAGATCCCTGAAAGGAGTCAGAAGCAAAGATATGCAGAACAGCAGAGATCTTAACCACAACATGGCTAACTGTTGCGTCACCATCCTCGTTGAGCAAGGATGATGTTAATTTTGTTGTCTGTACTATTCAACAAGTTCTAAATCAGAAGTTCATACGAGGGCTGCAGTGGTTGGTACCATGCTGCCGAGAAGGTCAAAAGTCGGAAAGTACAGGTAAAATGAAAGAAACTTCCAAATTGACCTCTAGGTTTTTGAAAATTATCTCGAAATGATCTCAATTACAGTCTGAGCAAGACCTCTGAGCCAAATTGTTTAACATGTTTCAACGTTTTCTACCTGAATTTCATAGCCATATCCAACTCATTACAGCACTCCCCCTGGCGACACTGGTGAGTTTCAGACAACGTTAGAAACTCCAATAAGAATACGGTTGACTTAGAATTCAAGTTCTGTTAACAGCCTTTTGGCATCCTTATTCTAACCTGTCTGTACCACTGGACTAACCGACCTTGAAACGTGCATCAGTTCATGGTTTCATGTCACAATATTGATAGCTTTACCATCTTTAAATCCTTGCACCTACTGTTCTGTTAGCAATGATTAGAAATTGCTGTATCGACATTTGTAACGGAAGAGGTCTTGTAAACGTCTCACAGTGTGATTATGTACTTGAGTACTCATGATAATAGAACCCAATGTAAATCCAATTTTTTCATCTGCAAACGTTGAAGTTATAACCATATTATTAATATTTATTACAACAGCAGCAATGCGAATGCCTATGTAAGTACCACAAAATACGTCCCTTCAATCTGTAAAGAATCGAGTCACCATCATTTCCTCATTTCTGTCCCATAGACAATTTTGTATCAACGCTATGACTGCCAGATCTTATTAATACAATGGGCTATAAGTTTGCTGTTATGTAAGGCAGGTATCGGACGGGATTTGGCTGGGAATGGAGGGTTTAAGTAGAAGGACAGGCTGGAAATGTAGAATAATGATTAACAAAGACAATAGAGTACAGCAACAGTCCCTTCGGGCGTCCAAGCGTCTGCCAACACATTTCCATTTCCATATTAAACCAGTCTGCACTTACAGGATCTGTATCTCTCTATTCCCTTCCTGTTCATGTATTTGCTCAGGTATCTCTTCCATGCTGCTATTGTGTCTGCTTCCAACACTTCCTGTGGCAGCATGTTTCAGACACTCATCACCCATTGTGTGAAAACCTTGTCTTGCACCACACTTTTGAACTTGCCCCCACAACTCATCCCGTACCTTGAACCCGTGTCTCTTTGCAAGCTACCCTTCCATGCCAAGAAAAAAGCCTTAGACTTTATCCATGCCATTCCTTATCTGACATACTTCTATTAGGTCGTCTCTCAACCTCCTGCGTTCCAGTGAGAAAATATCAGTCTGTCTAACCTTTCCACACAGCTACATGCTCCCATATCAGGCAATATACTGGTAAACATTTTCTGTACGTTCTCCAATGTATCCACTTCCTTCTGGTAATGTGGCGATCAGAACTGCATCTAGTATTTCAAGTCTGTCCTATATAATGTTCTATTAAGCTGCTGCAAAACTTGTCTATCTTTAAATTCAATGCCACTTCCATTGACACCATGTATGCCATACCTCTTTTGCGCAATCTAATCTGTGATACCACCTTCAGTGATTTGCGAACCTGTGTACACAAATCCCTCCGCCTATCAATACTCCTAAGCGTTCTGCCATGCTCTTAAAAACTTCTATTTGTATTTGTCCTTCTGAAATACATCACTTCACATTTGTCAGGATTAAGTTCTAGCTACCATTTTTTTCTGTCCATTCCTCCAACTGATCAATATCCTGCTGTATATTCTGTCAAACCTCCTCACTATCCACAACTCCATCAACCCCGCATCGTCGTGTTGGAAAAATACTAACTAGACCAGCCACTGTTTCCTCCATATCATTTGTATAGAGCATGAAAAGAAGAGGTCACATCACTGATCCTTGTGGAACACCACAACTGTGCATTCCGAAAAAAAAGTCCTTCCACCGTTACTCTCTGTCTCCTTTGACTACGCCAGTTCTGAATACATGTTGGCAGCTCAGAATTGATACCATGTGACTTTTTCCTTTATACTTGCCTTCCATAAGTGACATTGTCAAAAGCCAACAAGGGTCGATACCATATTGGATTTGGTAATGGGGAATGAACCCGGTCAGGTGTTAAATTTGGAGTGAGGTGAGCACTTCAGCGAAAGTGACTACAATTCGGTTATGTTCACAATAGCAATAGGCAAGGATAGGTATATACAGCACGGAAAGAGGTGTAACCCGGAGAAAGGCAATTATGATGCGATTAGCCAAGACTTAGGATGCATAGGGTGGGGAAGGAAACTTCAGGCTTGGACAGACTTGAAATTTGTAACTTATTCAAGGTAATTCGACTGTGTGTCTTTGGTAAGTATATATCTATCAGGCAGGGAGATAGTTGTTGAGAGAGGGAGCCATGGTTTACTAAAGAAGTTGAAGCTCTTGTCAACAGGAAAAAAGAGGATTACGTGAGGATGAGGCGTGTAGATTCAATTAGGGGCTTGAGAGTTATAAGTTATCCCGAAAAGATCTAAAGAGAGGGCTAAGAAGAGCTAGGAGGGGACACGAGAAGGCATTAGCGGATAGGAGCAAGGAAAACCATAAGGTCTTCTGTAGATATGTCAGGAATAAAAGAATGAATAGAGTAAGATTAGGGCCAATCAAGCATATTCGTGGAAAGTTGTGTGTGGAATCTGAGGACATAGGGGAAGTCCTTAATGAATACTTTTTGACAGTATTCACATCGGAAAATGGCAATGTTAGCGAGAATACAGAGTTGCAGTCTCCTAGATTCGGTGGGGTTGCAGTTTACAAAGAGGAGGTTTTAGCAATTTTGGAAGATCTGAAAATAGATACGACCTCTCAGCTGGATAGGATTTATCCTCCAATTCTCTGGAAAGCCATTAAGGAGATTGCAGAGCATTTGGCTTTGATCTTTATGTCATCATTGTCGACGGGAGGAGTGCCAGAAGACTCGAGCATAGCAAATGTTGTCGCTTTGTTGAAGAAGGAGAGTCGGGATAACCCTGGAAATTATAGGCCAGTGAGCCTTATTTTGGTTGTGGGTAAATTCTTGAAAAATGTTATAAACGATAGGATTTA
The DNA here is from genome assembly GCF_004010195.1 of Chiloscyllium plagiosum. Classification (NCBI taxonomy): domain Eukaryota; kingdom Metazoa; phylum Chordata; class Chondrichthyes; order Orectolobiformes; family Hemiscylliidae; genus Chiloscyllium; species Chiloscyllium plagiosum. The sequence continues at coordinate 1,697,986 of NC_057753.1, forward strand.
TAATCGTCTGGAAAGGAATAATTTGATTAGGGATAGTCAACACGGTTGGTTGAAGGGTAGGTCGTGCCAAACTAACCTTATTGAGGTCTACGAGAAGGTGATAAAACAGGTGGATGGAGGTAAAATGGTTGATGTGGTGTATATAGACTTCAAAAAGAGGTTGGAAAGGTTCCACACAGTAGGCTATTGCACAAAGCACAGAGTTTCGAGATTGACGGTGATTTAGCGATTTGGATCAGAAATTAGCTAGTTGACAGAAGACAGAAGGTGAAGGTTGATTGGAAATGTTCATCTTGGAGCTCAGATACCAGTGGTGCGCCGCAAGGATCTGTTTTGGGGCCACTGCTGTTTGTTATTTTTATAAATGATCTGGATGTGGGCGTAGATGGATGGGTTAGTAAATTTGCGGATAGCACTAAGGTAGACAGAGTTGTGGATACTGTCAAATGATGTTGTGGGTACAGAGGAAGATAGATACGATGTAGAGCTGGGTGGAGAAGTGTCAAATGGAGTTCAATTCGCAACAAATGTGAGGTAGTTCACTTAGAAGTAACAGGAATGCAGAGTACCTGGCTAATGAAAGAAAATCCTCGCAGTGTAGATGAACAGAGAGACCTCGGTGCCCTGGTACATAAATTCCTGAAAGATACCACCGAAGTTGATAGAGTTGTTAAGAAGGCATAAGGTGTGTTTGCGTTTATTGGTCGGGGGCTTAAGTTTCGGAGCCACGAGGTCATGCTTCAGCTGTACAAGGCAGTGGTAAGGTTGCACCTTGAGTATTGCGTACACTTCTGGTCATCGCATTATTGGAAGGATATGGAAGCTTTGGAAAGGGTTCAGAGGAGTTTTATGAGCATGCTGCCTGGTTTGGAAGGAAGGTCTTACGAGGAAAGGCTGAGGGACTTGAGGCTATTTTTGTTGGAGAGAAGAAGATTGAGAGGTGACTTAATTGAGATGTATTAGATAATCAGTGGGCTAAATAGGGTGGATAGTGACAACCTTTTTCATTGGATGGTGAAGGCTAACCCGAGGGCACATAGCTTTAAATTGGGGGGTGATAGATTGAGGACAGATATCAGGGGTATTGTCTTTACTCAGTGAGTAGTAGAGGAACGAAACGGCCAGTCTGCAACAGCAGTAGATGATCAGGGCATTTAAAAGGGCTTTGAACATATATGTGGGCAATAATGGAGCGGTATAGGTTAGACAGCATCAGATTAATCTCACAGGTCGGCGTAACATCGAGAGCCAAAGGGCCTGTACTGCACTGTCATGCTGTATGTTGTATGCTTTATGTTCTACGTTCCATGTTTTACTGAAGTCGATGTGGACAACATCAAACGATTTTCCAAAGTCAATCGTCATCATCAATCTCTCAGTAAAGTCGGTCACGTTATTAATATACGATCTCTCCCTCATACCGTCTATCAGTAATAAGTCAATTTGTTTCTTTCCCTCCCACTGGTTTGATTTTTTTCCCTAATATGGCAATTCAACTTTTCTTCCAAACCATTTGTCACATTCTTTTTCACCAGCTGAACTGGCACAGGAAAGGAGTTACGTAGGTGAAAGTGAGGACTGCAGATGCTGGAGATTAGAGTCGAGAGTGTAGTGCTGGAAAAGCACAGCCAATCAGGCAGCATCCAAGGGTCAGAAAACTCAACATTTCATGCATAAGCCCTTCATCAGCAATGAGGCTTTTGGGCCGAGGGGGCTGAGAGATAAATGGGAGTGGGGTGGGGTTGAGGAGAAGGTAGCTGACAGTGCAATAGGTAGATGAAGGCTGGGACCATTTTCACCAGAACGTCGGCGTTTGAGGAGTGACCTTATAGAGGTTTATAAAATCATGAGAGGTACATTAGCAGAGCTCTTTTCCTTCAGGAGAGAAGTTCAAAACTAGGGAGCACATATTTTTGGTGAGATGAGAAGGATTTCAAAGGACATGAGGTGCAAAATGTTTACACTGAGTGTAGATAGTATGTGGAATGAATTGCCATAGCAAGTGGCGAATACAAGTTCAGTTACAAAGTTTAAAGATATTTGGTACTAACGTGTATAGGAAATGTTTGGAGGAATCCGGACCAAACGCAGGCCTTTGAAATTAGTTTTGTTTGGAAACATGGCTGGCTTGAATTCATTGGACTGAAGGGCTTGTTTCCATGCTATATTTGACAAAGAGGCAACAATTCCGCCTATCACAGACACATGCACATACCCGCATCCATGCTTCCATTTGGTAGAAGTGAGTTCAATTCACCATGAATTATTCAGTGTGCATGTAAGTTCACAAAAAACTAACAAAGCTGTCACTCTGAGCCACACCTTTGACAGAGCTGTCTGATTTTCATGTATTTGTGAAAATGCATTCCAAATTCTCAAGAGAGAATGACTTTAGAATATGCATAACATTTCTCCTAGAATAAGCTCTTAAATTCATCTACTGTAATAATCTCAGTAATAATCATAACAGTTTGGGTTTCTCCAGAACTGCATGCGACTTCCTTTCTTCAACTCCTGTATTATAGATTATCCTCAACTGCTATTATAGAACGAACGAAAAAAGATGCCGAGTGATTTAGTAGCTTCTCTGTTATTTTCATACTTGCAGTTAGATTATCGCTTGAGTCTGCCTTTCAGAGTATACCTTAATGTCAGTGTCTGCATGAGAGACTGAGACTCTCAGCTGATCTGAGTTTGAAAACCTATTCAATCCTATTGTTAATTGGATGAGCTGCTGTTGCGTCCAGCCACTATAAAGAGCGAGCGTCCTGAATTTGAAGGCGAATGTTGTTCAGATTTGAATCATTGTTTAGACTGAATCATTTGAGGATATATGCGCAGTTCATGCTTTTTTTTACTGGATTTTAACCGAATTCGCTTTCTCCAAAATGCACGACATTTATTGCTTAGCCTCTCTCATAATGCATTCAGCTTATCATCTTTCTTTTGGCTTTTAGGATCTGGTGGAAAATTGATGTTGGGATTGCAGATCCTCAGTCACTGAATTAAAAGGTGGAACAAGATTGAAGGTCGAAGATGTCAAGACAGTAACAACGCCAGGGAAGCCATCATTTATTCGATTTATTTTATTAATTCACCAGATGTGGACGTTGTTGGCTTGGTCAGTTTTGTTGTTCAGTTTAAGAGTCATTGCTGTTCATGTGGATTCACATGTAGATCAGACCAGAGGAAAAGTAAGCAGCTTATTTCTCTAAAGGACATAAGTGAATGAATTTGTTTACACAGCAAATGTTTCGTGGTCTTTGGAGACACATAATTCCAAATTTGTTATAAAATTCAAATCTTATCAACTGCCATGGCAGGACATGAACAAGGAAAACGAGGACATCACCTGGGTGTCTGTAAATTGCAACACCAGTTCGGATAGTCTTCATCCATAGGCTGTGCAATGATGCGTCCCCCCAGACATTAAGGTGATGAACTTCTTATCTAGTATGTTATACACGCGTTGGTTCAAATCATGCTGTTGTCGCCATTTCCGTCAATGATTATCTCCGTGTTATTTCTGGATGCTTGTCCAGCTTTTGTAAAAGACTTTGCAGAGGAGCAAACTTGGGTAGAGAGTAAACAAAACTGCAGATGAAGTAGACAGGCAGCAGGCTGGAAGAACACACCAAGCCAGGCAGCATCAGGAGGTGGAGAAGTCTATGTTTTGGGAAGAAGGATTACATCCGAATCATCAACTTCTTCATCTCGTGTTGCGCCTGGCTTGCTGAGTTCTTGCAGCTTCCTGCTTGTCTACTTCGGATTCTAGCGTCTGCAGTTTGTTTTTGTCACTAGCTTTTGTAAGACCAGAAACTCCTAATTTTCAATTTATCACACCACAGTGCGTGTACTTCAGTGAACGGTGGAAGAAGGATTGAAAACCTTAAGCTAAACGGTTTTTGAGTTTGGTTTCAAGTGCAATAATGATAAGGGACAAGAAATTCCCTAGTTTCTGTCCTTCTATCATTATTTTGTGTGGGTTTGTATCAAACGCAACATAAAGAAGAATGACGAGGAATCGAACGAGAAGAAGCACAGATTTATCAATAGATAATACTTATTTAACCATATTTTTCATAGACTAGATGGGTTAGAAAGCGAATTCCTGCAGTGTAGGGACTACTGTGTGGAAGCAGGGGATTCTCTCCATCTGGTCCATTCTGACCCTCCAAAGATATCCCAACTCAGACCGACCCTCTGGCTCAGTCCCTTGACTCTACGTTTAACATAATCAATCTGCCTTTACAGTACATCTTTGAATGGTAGGGAGTAGCCAGATCACACGGAGGAATCCCACGCAGACATGGAGAGAACATACAAACTCCACGTCGGCAGTTTCCTCAGATTGCAATCGAGTCGGGGTCCCTGGCGCTGTTGGGCAGCAGTGCTAATCACCGTGTCCCTTATCCTAGGTTTCATTCATCCTGCCGAGTGACATCGGACGAGCTACAGTGTTTAGAGTTTGCTGTTTATCACATCTAGGGCTGAAGTGAATTCATTCTGACAGTTAGGATTGATTCTATCCAGTAGCTGAAATATAATTTAGTATTTTATCATGTTTACATGCATGGTCAGATGGAAGCCAACCGCTTGAGTGTAAGAATCAAAATGCGTTGTTGAAATACAAGGTTAGACTTTGGACTGAAGTAAACATTTGAGATTTCCATCCATCCTCTGAAGACCTGTTATTCCATCTCCAATATACACTATTCTCTTGGACACCCCGTCCTGCATTCTTATTATCCCTCGACCTCTTTATCTCCAAAGGCCGTCGCAAAATTGACCACATCAACCTGTTTACCACTCTCACCCACTCCAACCTCTCACCCTCGAAAGGTGCAGACCTCATTTCCCTCCACTCCAACTCCAACTTCACCCTCAAACTCGCTGACAAGGAGGCACAGTGGTAGTATGGTGCATTGACCTCGACCTCGGCGAAACTAGATGTCAACTTCCTGACACCTCCTCCTACCATCCCTTCGACCATGACGTGGAACACTCCCTCTTCCAGGCACTGCATCAGCACAATCCCCTACATTTTCCGTAGCTACGTTGATGATTGTATTTTGGCCCCATCTTGTGTTCCCACAAGGAAGATGAACAGTTCACCAACTTCACTGAAACCTTTCATCCTTGAAACCCACCAACTCCCACAGCTAACTTCACTATACGTTTTCTCACTTTCCCATTGTAAAAGCGCGATCCCTTCCTTCCAAATCCTCTACCTCCACCCTATCTGCTCCCAGGAGGAACAGCTTCTCTCCAGGACATCCTAAATGTACTCCTATTTCAAGGACAGCATGTTTCCACTCCCACATGATCCAGAATGTTATCCATCACATTTCTTCCATTTCCCTCACCTACACCCTCGAATTCCAAATCCAGAACCGTATCAAGATTGAACACTGATGATCCTCAGATTCCACCAACAAATCTCCAGATGCAGCAAACCGTCCTCCATTATTTTCATCACGTGCAGTCAGACCCCAACTCCAAAATATATATTTGCGTCGCCAACCCTATTTACGTTTTGCAGACATCATTACCTGCGTGACTCCCTTCTCAAAAAGTTTAAGAAGTGACTTAGTATAGACATACAAGATGATCAGAGGTTTAGGTAGAGAGCCATTTTCCTCGGATGATGATGGCTAGCACGAGGAGACATAACTTTCAATAGAGGGGTAATCGATATAGGATAGATGTCAGAGATAGGTTCTTTACTCAAAGATAGTAAGAGCGTAGAATGCCCTGCCTGCAACAATACTAGATTCGCCAACTTTAAGGGCATTTAAATGGTCTTTGGATAAACATATGGATGATAATGTAATAGTTATGGTTGGAAGGGCTTCAGATTGGTTTCACTGGTGGGTGCAACATCGAGGCTGAAGGGCCTGTACTGCGCTCTATGTTTTTTGCGCATCCGCCCACTTCATTTACTGCATCCTTTGCTCTTGATGTTGTCTTCTCTACTTCGGGGAGACAGAGCACCAACCCATGGAGCAGTTCAGTGCATGTCTGATCCACACGCACCAACTAACCCCGCCGGTCTGTGGCCATCCACTTCAACTCCCCCTCCCAGTGCCGTAATGACATGAAAATTCTGGACCTCCTCCATCGCCGAATCAAAGCCACTCACCGACTGGAAGATGAACATCTCAATATCCGCCTGGGGCCCCTACAAACTCATGGTATCAACATTAACGTCACTAGTTTCCAACTCTCCTCTCCCCCACATCATTCCAGTTCCAACCCTCCAACTCGGCACTTCTCTTGACCTGACGTACTCTGTCCATCTTCCTTCCCATCGACCTGTCATAATCACGTCCTATATGCATCCAATTATCGCTGTTGCACGAACCTTCCTCCACCCCAAATGCATCCCCTATTTATCTATCACCCCCCTTTCCCCTCCAAATTTCTGATATATGCTTTATGCTTCAAACGTTGACTCTTCTGCTCCACGGATGCTGCCTGACATTTTATGCTTCTTCTATCGCCACACTTTTCGATTCTGAGTTTCTAACATCTATAGTATTTACTTTCTTCTTAACTAAATCATGCCTTTAATATCTGCTCGGAAAAAAAAAACATATACCAAGTGGCTCTTTTCCATGAGCTCTGTGTTAATAAGAGAGCCAGAGAATAAGCGGGAAATGCAATTGAATTCCTTTAGTTCAGAAATGGAGAGAAATGAGCGATAAAGCCTCAGGCGATCTGGAGAAACTAGAGATGAATGTGGAGGATGTGGTAAACTGATATTGGTAGAGGTTGTGGTAATACTGATTTCAAGCTCAACCCCTGAATAAACCTCACTGGTCCTGTGTTTGCAGCTCCAGGATTTTATTTTTCCTGCGATCACCCCAGGTTCTCGTTGCTATCTTTGCTCCACAGGTATCACAATGTTTGCCTAACTGTCTTGGTTACGAATATATACCTTGCTCTGCTCGTCATAATCCACGCACACAAAAAAAACCAAACTTGTGGAAATGTTGAAATGGTCTAATTGGTACGTCAGGTACAATCGGTGAACCCCTGTGCAACTGCTGAAATAACCCGACTGCAATCCAAAAGGTAAATGTTAATACAGACTATTCCACATCAATCCCACAATTTCATGTCAACGTTGCTACTTCACATTTATTTCATTAACTCCAATGATTTACTGACCTGACTCTTATCGAGAAATTTATTCGATCATTTTCTCCATGTTCGTCAGGTCAGTTATATCACTTTCATGAGAATTATGCTACCTTAACAAAAATAACTCGGGCAATCCTGAGAGACCAGGACTCAATGAGTAAATCAATGCGACATTCCTGAATTAAGAAAACATTGTCCTCATGGCTGTTACCTCTTTACCAAAACAAAATCTTCAATTGAGGCGTAGTAACCAGTCTATAGTGCTACTATTAAACTTTCATTTATGTTTAATGCAGACTTAAAATGATTTTCCAGGAACTGGAGTGCAAATGCGTGAAATGACTAAATTACATTTCCCACTCATAGAATGATCGAACCTCAACAGTGCGGGAGCAGCCATTCCATCCTTGAAGTTCACACTGACTCTCCAAAGATCGTCCCACCCAGACCTGCGCCCCTACCCTATCACGGTAACCTTACATTTCCCATGGGTAATCCGCCAAACCTGCACATTCATGGGCACTCCGTGTAATTTAGCATGGCCAATCCTCCCAACCTGCACATCATTGGACATTGGGGGGAAACCGGATTACCCAAAAAAAGGGCGCAGAACCGGGGAAAAATGAAAATTCTACATAGATAGTTGTCTGGAGATGGACTCGAACCCACCTCCCCGGCTTTGAGGTAGCTGCCCTAAACATTAAGCCAACATGTCAACCCATCCAGGTTCGATGATCAACGATAATGGCTTCTATAATTAATCCCATTTCAGAAGATATAAACTCCAAATCACGAATGTTGATCGATACCTGGATTAGTAAGAAAGATTAGTCAGTCTGTTGGTATTGTAGAACTGTAAAACATCATCCTCGTTTAAAAATTGAGATGTGAGCAGAATATTGTGGAGATACTCAATGGCGTCAATAGTTTTAGTGGAGGCAGAATTTGGTTCACCTTTCAGGCCTGTGAGCAAGTGAGGGGCATCTGGGAAAGGATGCAAGGTGAACATGGCAAGATGAACAAAATTGAATGTGAGTGATATGGTGGGTGGAGGGGGTAATTAAGTGAGAAAAGGTGAAAAGAATTGGAGCTGTCAAGACACAAAAGATGTGTCAGCATGACGTATGAATGCAAATATTCACTGTCAAGAAAATCATAGAGAAACGAGAAAGTAAAATAAAGTCAAAGCGAAAGACGAATTAAAATGGGACAGAAATTAAATTATAAAATGCTTAAATGCTTGAACTTTGACTTCTGAAGGCTGGCTATTGCCCCCTATTATTCACCAGTTCAGAGCTGACCAGCTAACTTTATTTTTTCCCTCTGCAGCAGTACAGCACAGATCAGGAGGTCACTGCCCTCGACTCACCGCCCTGTCTCCACAGAGATTGACATTGCACTGTCCCACGTCTGGGCAGCACTGGGTAAACAGTCAGGAAGCTGCTGGTTGGTAGGTTGCACGTTTCTACTCATCCAGGATTGGTTAATACACAAACCAGGCTATCATCTGACTTGAAAGTTCACGCATTAACTTATACTTGCAATGCTTGCAGATGGTGCGATTGAGCATTTGGGGATTCCATCCAATTCTTTTTCATTTATATACATTTTGAAAGCTTCATCCCTGCCTCTCTCACCTCTCCATTTCCTTCCATTATTTACAAGTGCTGCCTGGTTCTCTCCCACGAATGGCGTCAGTGACTTAGTTTGGTTTATAACGATAAACCCGCAGCTTCCATGGTCATTTTTTTCATCTCAGTGCCAGATCCACATATTACCAAATTCACTCCCTCGATTTCACAACTAGTTTGTGATTTAGATGATTGTCGAGCAATGTTTCTTTTGGTGATACATCAGGTTCACAGGAAATTAGCGAGGTGTATTTGCAGTCAGGAAACTCAATAGAAACATTGTGGCACAGTAGAATCACTGGCATACTCTCTCTTTCTTGCAGAAAATAAAGTTAAAATAAATTTAAGGGAGCAGTGCAGAACCAGCATGGCCTCTCGCCAAAAAACTGTATTGAGGGATATTACAAATCACTTTTATGACTTTTGGTGTTACTGACAACATTGAGTATCGTTATAATGTATAGTTTCATACAATTGTTAGAACCAACATCATTATACTACTTTGAGGTGAGGTTATATGAAAAATTGAGATAGTGGGACCAGACATCTTTGCTTTCACCACATTATCCTTCTTGAATAACTTCTTGCCATTTAAATTTAATGTTATTCTGAATAACTACTGGTGCATTTCCAGGGACTGCCGATCACAATACAGACGGTAAAGCTGGAGAATTAAACAGCACAGCCCAATGAAGATGATATGCAAGAGTGAATAGAAAACAAATGCATGGAAAATAATGTCGAACTAAAATTGTATTTTACTGTGATTTATGTGATTTTCATATGTTCACTAAATAAATTAAGCACTAGTGTCGAGTGGGATTTCTCCAATCTCTTTCACTGCTGTCTAAATTTACTGGGACCCTGCATAAATAACTGGATTGATGCAGGAACTCAAATAAGAAGGATCGACCTATCTTCCACAAGAATAAAATTTGTAACTTGAATCTGAGAAACAAATCACATTTGCAATATGAACACAGAGAAAATTCAGTGGAAGTGACAGAAGGAAACTAACCGAGATGGCAAAGAGTAAAATATAGAACATAGAACAATACAGCGCAGTACAGGCCCTTCGGCCCTCGATGTTGCACCGCCCTGTCATACTAATCTGAAGCCATACACTATTCCATGTACGTCCATATGCCTGTCCAATTACGACTTAAATGCACTGAAGCTTGGCGAATCTACTACGGTTGCAGACAAAAAATTCCATAACCTTACTACTCTCTGAGTAAAGAAACTACCTCTGACATCTGTCTTATACGTATCTTCTACCTAAAGTTGTGTCTCCTCGTGTTTGCCGTCCCCATGCTTGGAAAAAGGCTCTCCCTGTCCACCCTATCTAACCCTCTGATGACCTTGTATGTCTCTGTTAAGTCACCTCTCAACCTTCTTTTCTCTAACGAGAACAGCCTCAAGGCCCTCAACCTTTCCTCGTAAGACATTCCTTCCATACCAGGCAACATCCTAGTAAATCTCCTCTGCACCCTTTCCAAAGCTTCCACATCCTTCTTATAATGCGGTGACCAGAACTGTGCACAATAGTCCAAGTATGGCCGTACCAGAGCTTTGTACAGCTGCAGCATAACCTCCTGGTTCCAGATCTCAATCCCTCCATTAATAAAGGCCAAAACACTGTATGTCTTCTTAACAACCCTGTCTCTCTGCTCATCTGCACTCCTAAGAATCTTACCATTAGCCCAGTACTTTGTATTCCGATTACTCCGTCCAAAGCGTATCACCTCACATTTGTCCACATTAAACTCCATTTGCCACCTCTCAGCCCAGCTCTGCATCCTATCTATGTCTCTCTGCAACCTACTACATCCTTCGTCACTATCAACAACTCCACCGACCTTAATGTCGTCCGCAAATTTACTAACCCACCCTTCTAAGCCCTCATCCAGGTCATCTATAAAAATGACGAACAGCAGTGGACCCAACACCGACCCTTCCGGTACGCCGCTAATAACTGGACACCAAGATGAACATGTTCCATCAACTACAACCCTCTGTTTTCTTTCCACAAGCCAATTACTGATCTAAACTGCTATGTCTCCCACAATCCCATTCCTCTGCATTTTGTATAATAGCCTACTGTGGGGAACCTTATCGAACGCCTTGCAGTATTTCCATATACACCACATCAACCGGTTTACTCTCATCTACCTTTTTGGTCACTTTGTCAAACAAAAAAACTCAATAAGATTCGTTCGGCACGACCTATCCTTCACAAAACCGTGCTGACTGTCCCTGATCAGATTATTCTTTTCCAGATGGTTATAAATCCTATCTCTTATAACCTTTTCCAGCACTTTACCAACAACTGAAGTGAGACTCACTGGTCTGTAATTACCAACGGACTTCTTCCATATTTCCATCTCTGGGTCACTTTGATTATTTCCATTGTTCTGGGTCTGGAGTCTCTTGCGGGCTCTACTTGCCAAAGCGATGTGCCTGACTGAAGACATTGAGCAACAAAATCAGAATAAATGGAAGGCAATAATCTAAAATTGCTACTATTCTCTCAAAAGCTACCCAACAGGGCGAGGAAGCGCATATAGATGTAAGGCTTTAAAAGAACATAGAACAAGACAGGCAAGTACAGGTCCTTCAGTCCTCGATGTTGTGCCGACGTTTAATCCTACATTAAGATTGAACCAATCTACACACCCTACATTTTGCAATCATTTATGTACCTACCCAAGAGTTGCTTAGATGTCCCTCATGTATCTGACTCTACTACCCCTGTTGGTTTTGCATTCCATGCACTTAGCACTCTCTGTGGAAAGAACTTACCTGTGAAACCTCGCCTAAACCTTCCTCCAATTACCTTAAAATCATGCACCCTCGTGATAAAAATTTCCGTTGTGGAAAATAAATTCTCTGACTATCCATTCTTTCTATGCCTCTCACCATGTTTTACAGCTCTGTCAAGTCACCTGTCGTCCTTCTTTGCTCCAATGAGAAAATCTCTCGCACCCTCAAACTTTCTTCATAAAGCGAGACCTCCAGTCCAGGCCGGATCCTGGTAAATCTCCTCTGCACTTTCTCTAATGATTCCACATTTTTCCTGTAATGAGGCAACGAGACATAACACAAAATCTGGCACTTCCTCCTTCAACTACCTCCGACAAGGTTGTACATTTTTAGATTCCGGTGTGCTTTTCTTTACCACATTAACATAATTTATTGGCGTATCCTGTTTTCTTCCATTGTCTTCGCAGTCCTTTTCTTAACCCACAAAGAAAAATTGTGAATTGACTTTGCCTACTTTATTACGGTGAAAACACCGGAACTTTCCAAATTATTTTTCCCCATTCATTAATTTACGTTTTTTTCCTGTGGTACGTCATCCTTATTATCTTCTCCGAGAACAACCTATCCCTTACCAATTGAGGATTTCTCTTTTCCTTAATTCTGTCCCTTATGAATTGGAATTGATTTTGGAAGCCAATGCTTACTTTATGAGCCAATTCATAACCATCAGCCATCTCCACTGCTGATCTTGCCTTTTTCACTGTCTGCTCTTTCCAATTCTCAACACTTTAGGAAGTGATTTTTGAACTCCTCCAAATTAATCGTCTCTCAAGAGGGTAATATGTTTGCTTTATTTTTATTGCCGTTATCCACCGATCAAAATGAATTTGTTTGATCCTTTCAGACTAACTGTAGGTTTGAACAAGACTACTCTTTAAGAGCTGTCTGTCCGCCTGTGGCACAAACTCATGTGCTTTTAAAAATGTTTACCTCGTCTCTACACCCGAAATTCCTCCTCAATAGCAATGCGAATACATTATTGCTTTATTTAAAGTTTTGTTTGCATAAAAGAGAAAAACCACATGGACACTGTCCACTTCATTTGTTTAGCGACTTTCTCAAATGAGATGAAATAGACTTCTGCATTCTTCTTATCAAATTTATGCAATGCTTGAATATATTTAAACAGATCATCACCAGGACTTTGGCTTTGATGGGTTTACTTGTCATCACTCTCTTCCTCACTCAGTTCACTTTCAATCTTTACCTCCATCTTTTAAAGCTGACTTTCCTGTCGAATTGCCAATTTATAAAGTTCAAACTTCGTCTTTTCTCCCTTCCCCCCTCTCTCTTTCTCTCTTTCTCTTTCCTTTCCTTCTTGTTCTGCTAGAGCCTTTCATAGAGCATAGGACATAGAACATAGAGTATCATGGTGCAGTACAGGCTCTTTGGATCTTGATGTTGCGCTGACCTGTGAAACCAATCTAAAGCTCATCGAACTTACTCTACTCCATTATCATCGATGACAATTTAATTGCCCTGATTGTTGGCAAGTCTATTGCAGGCCGGGCATTCTATGCCCTGACTACTCCCTGAGTAAAGAACCAACCTTTGACATCTATCCTATATCTATTGCCCCATAAATTTAAGCTATGTTCCCTCGTGCTAGCCATTACCACCAGAGGAAAAAGGCTCTCGTTTTCCATTGGCTCTGATCGTCTTGTATGTCTCGATCAAATCACCTCTCAATCTTCTTCTCTGTTATGAAAACAGCCTTAAGAACCTCAGCCTTTCCTCATAAGACTTTCCCGCCATACGAGGCAACATCCTGTAAATTTCCTCTGCACTATTTCCAATGTTTCCAGATCCTTCCGATAAGTGGTGACCAGGACTGCACACAATGCTCCAAGTGCGGCTGCACCAAAGTTGTGTACAGCTGCAGCATGACCTCATGGGTCCGAAACGTCATCTCTCTACCAGTAAAAGCTAACACACCATACACCTTCTTAACAACCCTATCAACCTGCGTGGCAACTTTCAGGGATCCATGCAACTCACTGCTTATTCACATGACCAAGAATTTCCTCATTAGCCTAGTACTCTGCTTCCCTGTTACGGCTTCCAAGGTGATTCACCTCATACTTTTCCGTATTAAACTCCATTTGCCATGTCTCAGCCCAGCTCTCCAGCTTATATATGTCCCTTTCTAACCTGCAATATCCTTCTGCACAGTCCCCAACGCCACCGACTTTAGTGTCATCCGGAAATTGACTAACCCGTTCTTCTACTCCTCCACCCAGGTCGTTTATAAAAATGACAAACATCAGAGACCCCAAAGCAGCTGCTTGTGGTTCACCATTAGAAACTGAACTCCAGGACGAGGATTTCATATCAACTGCCACCCTTTCTCTTCTTACAACTAACCGATTTCTGACCCATAGACTAAACCACCCTCAGTCTCGTGCCTATGTATTTTCTGAAAAAGCCTTTCTTGTGTAACCTCAACAAACACTTTACTGAAATCCTTATATGCCACATCAACTTCCTTACCCTCATCCACCTGTTTTGTCACTGTAATGGAAAATTAACAAATTTAACATTTAATGTGAAATCTGAAAGAGAATGCTTTTCTAAATTTAATTCCGTGCTGAGTGCTGAATTTTGCAGCCAGGAGACAGCTTGTCTTTGTTTGAACTTTGTAACCATTCAACTTGACCTTTCGACAGTCGAATTCAGCGAAAGCTAAGGAAAGCACAAGAACAATTATGTCCACGACCAGGGGTTGAGAAAATAACAACGTACGTTTTCCCAGTCTTTGCCCTTGAGAGCGTGATCATGGTATCAGAAGAATATCTGAATTATGCTCAAGTGCCCTTCAGATGAGGCATCTGGCCGAATGTATTGGGTCGGTTCTGCAGAATCTGAATAAAGCTCTTTTCGTTGCTCTTGCTAACAGTTGAATCAAGTCAATTTAATTTCCACGGCAGTCACGTTCTGAAAGAACTCATTAAGGCTTGTGAGGCTCGGCCCAAACTTCACAAAACCGTGTTGACTATCCCTAATCAAATTATTCAGTTCTATAATATTATAAAACCTACCTCTTATAATTAATTACAAATCCTTGCCCACAGTGGACGGAAGGCTCACAGGCATATAATTACTCGGGTTGCCTCTGCTCCCCTTCTTGAGCAAGGGAACAACATTTTCTATTTTTCAGTCTCCTGGCACTATTCCTGGAGGCAACGGCAACATAAAAAATAAAGCCAAACGCGCTGAAAACTCTTCCCTAGCTTCCCAGAGAATCCTCGGATAAGTCCCATCCCGCCCAGGGGATTTATCTAGTTTCACACTTTTCAGAACTGCTAGTGCATCCTCCTTATGGGTCTCAGTCCCGCCTCATCTAACAGACTGGATCTCAGTATTCTCCCCGACAGCATTTACCCGTGTGAATACTGAAGAAAAATGTTCATTTAGCACCTGTTCCTTCTGTTCAGAATCCAGGTACAACTTCCCACTACTACCCTTGACTGGAACTCATCTTACCCCCAGTCATTCTTTTATTCCTGACATAACTATAGGAATCTTTAGGGTTTTCCTTGATACTGCTTGCCACAGACTTCTCATGTCCCCTCCTGGCTCTACTTAGCTCGTTCCCTCTCTTTAGGTCTTTCCTGGCTAACTTGCAACCATCAAGCGCCCTAACTGAGCCTTCATGTCTCATCTTTACAAAAATAACGCCTTCTTCCTCTTGACAAGAGATTCAACTTCTTTAGTAAACCACGATTCCCTCAGTCGTGTCATTGATAAATATGCACCTCCCTGCCTGAGAGGTGCATATTTATCAATGACACGCAGTGCTTCCTGAACAAGCTCAATATTTTAATTATGCCCAGCCTCTATAGTCTCCTTCCGCATCCTATCCATCCCACATATTGCCTAATCGCATCATAATTTCCTTTACCCCAGCTATAAATCCTGGCCTACGTTATAGACTTATCCATTTCCTTTACTAAAGTAAAGGTAACTGATTCATGTTTGTAATCCTTTCGTCTGCATCTCTGGAACAATTCAGAGGCCTACAGGGCTTCACAACAGAGTGACCTCTCGTTTCCTGTTTTTAACGTCAGCCCAGACTACCTCATTAGACAGGTCCTCATCAAACGTTCTTTCTGCCACCGTAATACTGTACCTTGATCAACACTGCCATATCTCCCCCTTCTTTTGCCACCTTCTCTGATCTTATTGAAACATCTAAACCGTGAAACCTACAACAACCATTCCTGTCCCTGCTCTATCCATATCTCCGAAATGACACAACATCGAAATCCCAGATACCATATCATGCTGCAAGTTCACCCACCATATTCTGAATGATTCTGGCGTTGGGCTCGACGCACTTTAACCGAATTTCCTGCGTGTTGGTATACTCTTGCAATCCTGAAACGTTGTGAACCTCTTGTATAGTGGAGCTACAATTCCTGTTACCGCCACTCTGCTGAATATGTTTCAACCTTCCCGAAGAGCATTAGTAAATCGCGACCGCCTCCAGGATATCGGAGTACCTCGGGTTCAGGTATAGACCATACCGTTTGGAGAGGTCCCACCGACGCCAGAATGAACCCCAATTATCCAGGTATCTGAATTCCTCCCTCCCGCACCATCCTTGCAGCCATGAGTTCAACTGCACTCTCTCCATATTCCTCACCCATTTAGCACATGACACGAGCAACAAACCAGAGATAACAACTGTGTTTTTCTCGCTCTAAGCTTCCAGCCGAGCTGTCTGAATTTCTGCATTATATTCTCAACCCTTTTCCTGCCTATGTCGTTGGTGCCTATGTAGTGCACGACTTGTGTTTTCTCCCCTGAACTATCTCGAAAACGTGATCCGAGTTATCACAGATCCTGGCACCTGGGAGGCAACACACCAACCGCAGAATATCCTATCTGTCACCCTTAACTATGGTGTTGCGAATGACTAATGCTCTACCCCTCTTCATCCTTCCCTTGTGCGCAACAGGAAAAAACTGTGCCAGAAACCTGTACCCCATGGCTTACTCCGGATAAGTCGTGCCCCCTAACTGTACGCAAAATGGAGTACTTTCTGTACAGGTGAACGGCCACAGGGAATCCCTGCACTGAATGCTTCTTACCCCTTCTAAAAGTCACTGAACTATCTTTGTTTCCAGGAGCAACCACCCTCCTGTAGCTTTTATCTATGACTGTGTCTGCCTCCCAAATGATCCTAAGTTCATGCAGTTCCAGTTGCAGCACTCTAACGCAGTCTTCAAGGAGCTGGACTTGGGCAAGCTTCCCGCAGGATTACGCAGCTGGGACACTACTGGTGTCACTCACTTGAAACATCCCACAGGGAAAAAAGACATTGCACTGCCTGCACTGCCATTCCTGCTAACTTCCCTTACTAAGAAAGGAAAGAGAATAATAAACCTACCTGATTTCCATCTAGTGGTATATGGTTAGAGGAAGTGGGTTGGTGGGAGGCTTTACAGCTGTAGGGTCTCGGGTTTTGCAAACACCCAACTTATATTGCTGTCGGGAAAGAAGACACAGAAGCATCTACACTCTGCAGGAATGAAGGCCGTTGCTCCCGTGAGGTGAGTTTTTAAATGAAAAATTTACCTTCCCAACTTTCGTTCATTTTCTCGTTCCTCTGCTTTCAATCGTAATTCAAACAGTTAATTTTTGTTATCTTTCTTTTTCTTTTGCATCTAACTGAAGCTTCTCCAAGTTGAATTGTATTATAGCAATCTTCAATGATTCTGTTGGCGTTTTGAGCAAATATAAGTGCTGAGCTATTGCTATAGTTATCTCTCATTTCCTTACGGAAAGGAACAGCTCCAACTCCAGCTTTACTGCCAATTCCAATAGCTTTTCCTTGTTTATGTTTTGTAAAACCTCCAAAGTCATTTCTTCCGTTCACAGAAAACTCCCAGTGACTGAAAGAGTCATTTCCACATCAAGCACTGTTTAAACAAGCCCACATCAGCACCTCCAAGAAAAGGCACTCACACCAACCCCTCACTGCCTTCCAGTCCAACTACAGTATCCCAATTTGGAAGTTTAGAACAAATCCTGGACGTGCCCCCAAGGTTAAGGGCCATGCTGTTTCCCCTCAAAACATTTCAAGAAGGTAGTCCATATGCTAACGTTTCTCGGTGTTTTAGACAAGTGTTAGGTGGATATTCCATGAGCAATGCAGCTGGCCCAACCAGGCAGTTATAAGCGAAACAAAATTTAATTGCAGTCTACTGAATGAAACATGAACAAAATACAACCAAATTTATAATAACTTACACCGTCTGAAAACTCAGTTGAGTCCAGCACAACTTAATGATGCTGTTTCAAATACTTGCAAAAACCCCATAAACACCCCCTGGCAAAAAAGTAAAATAAATCACAGTTTCTTAGAGGAGAAATAGCAGCGATAAATTGGATCACCATGAAACATGTTCTTTGACCAGCGCCTCAAAAACAACTTCTTACTAAAACCAAAATAACCAAAGCCCCGAAGTGGGAGAACTGCCACTCTCCTTTCATTGTACATGTGTTTACACACTTAAAAGCTCTTTCAAATAGGTATTTCCAGACATATTGGAACCTCTGGTTGTACCGTCCCTCTGATACAAAAACAAGAACAGAATAACCTCCTTGAAGAAGCAGCATTGTCACATCAATCAACTTCTGTTGAAGGAGTAACATATTTTACGTGATGTGATTTCACTGCTTTTGTACTGAGAGGCGTTTCTAATCCACAAATATTAGCTATCGCATCTGCCAGTGCGAATGCTGAAAATATGCTTGCGGAGGGACTGGAAGTCGGAGATACTGTTTAAATATAAGGGGTTTCCCATTAAACATGGAGATGAAAGGAATGGTATTATGCAGGTTGGTTGGGCTTCAGAATAGTTTCATTGATCTATTGAATGAAAGGCTCTGTGCTGCGCTGTAATGTTTTATGTTGTAAATAAAGTGAAGGCATGGTCATTCAATAGTTGTTCATATCACAGCTAAGTATGTTCCTGTTGAACAAGGAAGTTAATCATGATTGTGATGTTGATGTTCTACTCAGATCAGTCGTGATCTGAGGGTCATATAATTTTGCAACACGGATGAAGAACCTACAGACTAACTCTCCCTGCCGACCAGGTGTTCAAAATTAATCTGGTCACATTTTCCACCATTTGCTCCATATCCCTCTAAACCATTCGTATTCATTTACCCATACAAATGCCTTTTTAAATATTTTAACTTTAAAAGCCTCTAACCTCCAGGACTTTCTCTTGCAGCTCATTCCATACACACACTACTCTCTGAATGAAAATCATGCCCCTTACAGCACTTTTATACCTTTTCCCTCTCCTTATGCCTCTGATTTTGGACTAACCATCCTGTGAAAAAAAAAGACCTTGGTTAATTACTCTGTCTATCACCTTCATGAATTTGCAAATTTCGATAGGATCACCCCTCAGACTCTAGGGCTAGGTAAAATGGCCCGAGCCTATTCAATCTCTACCGACAACTGATAGCTCCAGCCCTGGCAACAGCAATGTACATCTGTTGTGCACCATTTAAGTAATATCTGACCGAAAGCAGGGAGAATTGAACAAGAGTATTCCAAAAGTGGCCGAACCAATGTGGTTGAATGGCTGAGCAGACTCAATTCCTTTTTAATCTGTTTATGTACATGGTCATACTGAGCCTATGCACTCGAGTTCATGCATAAGAAGTGGACATTTAAATAAAGTGTTAAACATTGGATTGAATTCAACTAAGCCTTTGATTTATGCTTCGATATAAAAAAGAATTACCAAATGGATTCTTGTAAGGACCTCAGTTCAAACAAGTGGGCCAGAGGTGAAACAGGAAAAGTGATTGAGTTCAACTTATTTCACAGGAGAGAAATGAAGAATGAAGCGTTGGGAGATCTGCATACATGCTGGAAATGTGGGTGGAGGATGTGGTAACACTGGTCTAAGCTGGAAAACCCAAACTAATCTTCCCTGGTCAAGTGCTTGAAGCTCCACGATGTTTATCCCCCTGGGATCACTCCAGGATCTCAGCTGCCATATTTGCTCCACAAGGATCAAAATGCGTGCCTACCTGTGTCGTTCCTGATTTATTTGTTGATGCCCTATTCATAATTTACAAGAACACCTCCAAGTTTCTGGAAATGTAGACATGATGCTTTGTTCATCAACGTCAAAGTCTTGAATGCTTATCAGGAACAAGCTATAAATCTTCGTGGGAATCCCAATGTAACTCCCCTTTTGTCAAAAACATAACTGCGAATGACAACTACTTCATGTCAGTCAGATAATTTCGTGTCAATGTTAATAGTGCCACTTCTATTTCATTAATTCCAGTGATTTTTGCACCAAATCATCATGCAGCAACTTATTAAGTTATTTTCTCTACTTTCTTCCCATCAATTGTATTACTGTCTTCAACATTTTGTTACGTCAACAAGAAATGATATGACAAATTTCGGCAGATGATTTTCCTTCAGTGCATCTGTGCACTCATTCCTGTATTCACAACGATTTGTCCAAATGGCTGTTAACTGCTTACCAAATTATCATTTCTTAAACATTTCCTTCTATGGAGGTGAAACTAATCAGCCTTTCGTGCTGTTGTTACATTTTCATTGATGGTGAATGAAGATTCAACATTATTTGTCAAGACCTACAATGTAAATGAGTGAACTGACAAACTTGCAAATTCAACTAAATGACAACTGATAAAGATCTCGATAATTGATCAAATGTCACAGGATATAAACTGTCAATCACAAATGGAGATTTGTAAGTGAATTACTAATGAAAATCAGAAACAAGAACAGATGTTACTGGAAAAGCTCAGCAGGTCTGGCAGCATCTGTGAAAAGAAAACAGAGTTAAGGTTTCGGGTCCAGTGAATATTCCTGAGAACTCGAACGAGAAATTCTGATTCTATCTCTGATTTCTTTTCACAGATGCTTTCCGAATTGCTGAGCTTTTCCAGCAACTTCCGTTTTTGTTTCTGATTGACAGCATCTACTGTTCTTTCGGTTTGTACAACTAATGAGCAGTCAGTTCTGTTAGTATTGTAGAACCGAAGAACACCGTGGACGTTTAAAATTTGGAAGTGGAGCAGGAAATGCTGGAGAGCCCAACGTCGTTGACACATTTAGCTGACAGAAATTGGTTCACGTTTCAGGTCTGCGAGCAAGTCACAGTGGTCGGTGGTTGGTTGGGTTGGAGTGGGATGAGGAACAAACGGGAAAGTCTGAATGTGGTGAAATCAATGAGTGCAGTCAATACACAAAAAGATGTGTGTACATGAGGTGTGAATCGGTGAATAGAAGCCTTGAATATGAAGAAAATCATGGACGAGCCAGAACAGATAACAAAGTCAGAGTGAAACACCTAAATAAAACGGGACAGAAGGAAAATCACGCAATTCTTGAACGTTGGCAATTTAAAGCTGAAAATCGCGTCTATGACTCTTCAGTTCAGACGAACTGTCACAGATTTTCTAACTTTACTTAATTCCTCTCCAGGAGTCCAGCTCAGATCAAGAGATTACTTCCTCAACTACCCTCTCCGGCTCCACAGAGACTAACATTGGACTGTCACAATCTGTGCAGCGCTGAGTAAAGCTAGCTGGTCGATTCTAAGTTTCTACTTTTCTATACGGGATGAAGACAAGTCAGATTGTCATGTGACTGAAGTTCTGATGTTGACATGTACCAGCAATGCTTTCCCTTCGACGTGGTGAATGTGAGAAATGTGGAGACTCTGGTACACCTCTGGTCCTGTTACAGACATAGTGAATCCTGCTTCTCTATCTCCTCTTTGCAAAAGGTGATTGGTTCCCTTCCCTGAAGAGCATCAGTGAACTAAGTTAGATTGTATGGACAATCCAGCAGCTCTCATAGTCAATTTCTTCCCCTCAGTGCCAGCTGCACATATTACCAGACTGATTACATCGATTTCACAACGAACCTGTCTTTTAGTGGGTTCTTTGTTGCTGATATTATCTTCTGTGATTGATCAGGTTCTCAGGAAATTAAGTCGTTTGAAACGTTATGGAACAGCAGAATAATTGGTAAACTCTCTCTTTCTTTCAGGAAAATATTAGAATTTAGTTAGGAAAGCAATTAAGAACCAATGTTGCCAGCAACCTAAGTGTTGTTTTATGGGTTATTAAGAACTGCCTCAATGACACTCAGTTGCACTGTGAACTCTTGAGAATCGCCATAATGTTCTGTTTCATGCAATTCTCATATGTCAGATCACCATATTATTTTAACGTGAGATTATATGCAATATTGCAATGGTCAGAGTAGACATATATTGTTTTGCACCAGATTTTCCATCTTTTATCACACGTTGCCCCTTTAATGCCATACGTTTGAACGAAGAATTACAGGTATATCTCTGGGGTCTGCCAATCACATTACAGAAGGTGATGCAGGAGAATTCATCAGCGAAGACTAATCAAATTGACAAGTACAAATGAACATAAAGAGCAATGTGTGAGAATAATGTTGAACCCAAATTGCATTTTACTGCGATTTATGTCATGATCATATGATCACTATTTAAATCTTTTAAACACGAGTGTCAAGGGGAATTTCACGCATTTCTTCAGCTGCTGTCTGAATTTACTCTGCGTCCCGGCATAAATAAATGGGTTGATGCAGGAACTCAAAAGCTGAAGCATAGTCCCACCTTCATCAAGAATGAAGTTTGACTCATTGTAATTTGATCCTGAGAAATAAGTCACATTCGCAATTTGAACATAGAGGAATGTAAGGAGAACCAACAAATATGACAGCAGGAAACTGCCTGAGATGGCGAAGAGTAAAACAATAGACTTCCTCCGTTTTTCCAACTCTGGGTCACTGTGACTCTCTCCATTGCTTCGGATCCGCAGTCTCCTGCGGGCTCTACTGGCCAATACAATGTGCCTGACAGTGAGCACATTGAGCAGCAAAATCAGAATGAATGGAAGACAAGGGTTTGAAATTACGATTATCCAGTCAAAAGCAATCCAACAGGGTGACGTATAATATATTGGTTTGAGGATGCAATACCAAGGTACATTGTTAATGATAAAGGATGGCCCATAAGCAAAGTATAATGGAATGTTTCTGATGCAGCTCAGAGTGCAGGTAGTTGCTATAACCAGAGTCGCAACTTTCTCAGTGCAATATTTTATTTTCAGCTTCTGGCAACAAATGGCAATGAACCGATCAAAGGTGAAAGTGACAGTTACCCAGACAGAAGAATCTCTGATTCCATAAATTAACATAAGACATGCACTACAGATTGGGGTCTTGTAGAGTAAAGCCATTGGTAAGTAAATACCTACAATTCGATTTAATATCACAGCTGTAAAAATTACGAGGACATCCGTCACCGCCATGGATAGCAGATAATACACAATGCACTTGGAAAGACCGCATCTTTCCCGTGACAGGATAACAACCACTGAAATGTTAGCTATGAAAAAAAGAGAGAAAGAGTGAATACATGATATCAACAAATGTGGACATAGCCAAATAAAGACAAAATCGTACTGCTCATCGTCTTAGAAGCAATTACAAAGATAAAGAAGAATCCAGAGTTTGGACTGAAAATATTTCCATTCAACTGAAGACAAATAACCTCCAATTGGCAGCTAACTCTCAGTATTATGTAGAATGGCAATAAGGATATATTCTTTACAGTAAACGTTGTCATTATTTCGTTATAATTCAGTTGCAGGGATTTTCATTTTATTTTG
The DNA here is from genome assembly GCF_004010195.1 of Chiloscyllium plagiosum. NCBI lineage: Eukaryota > Metazoa > Chordata > Chondrichthyes > Orectolobiformes > Hemiscylliidae > Chiloscyllium > Chiloscyllium plagiosum. The sequence continues at coordinate 1,721,316 of NC_057753.1, forward strand.
CTCGTAGAAAATTTTAAAAGTACAGAAGCAAACGTCATCTGAAGCATTGGCAAATTGAAGAAACAGTAATATTATAACTGACAAAGACATGGCCAGAAATATACAGATGACAGGTAATATAAAGATATCCTGGAGTTCCACGTTAAAGAAATCCAGGAAGAGATCTCCTAAAATTAAAAGAAAACTCGTCTCTGAATGGAAAGAGATCTGGGATTGTAGTTGGCAATAACCCTAAAGTAAGGCAACAACGTTTTCTTACAGACATCAAGAATGGACAAAGTCTATTTATAGCTCGATTGGCAATGTTGTCTCTTTTGAACCTAATAATTTTGGCTTCTAATCCGATTGCAAGTCTTCAATACTGACTGAGTATTGCATTGCCCCGTGTTGTGCATTTGTGTGAAACCAATAAATGGAAAATGTGGGAAATAAGAGAAGAATATACAATGTAACTGGACTGTTAAGAAGCTGCTGTTAATATTCCTTCAGAAACAACAAGTCATACATCATGTTAAATTTGAGATACCTCCGATACTGTGCAGATAAAAACAATGATATTTCTATAATGTAATAATTAAATTACAATTACACTGCTCAAAACAATTGAAGTGCAATTTCAGTGGTAATCCCAGTGAGATAATTAGATTGCAGTAATGGCGTTAGCAAGACAACAGAACAGTATTTTTTGACAAAAACCTATAAACCAAAAAAAGGGAGGAATGGTGTTATTCAAGGAAAATGGAAGTGTTCTAACAATGTAAAGAAGCTATGCAATTGAAAAGAAGAAATGACAGTGTTAACGTGTAGAAAATAAGATAGAAAATCATTGAAAATAATGCTTTAGTAAAAATACATAATTTATACCCTTAAAAGAAAGAGGAGACATTCTAATCAAACTAAGGTAATGCTGCCATGCTCTTAATAGACCATCTGTCTCAGAGGCTGATTACTCACGATGGTTTAAACTGAAGGTCAGTTTGTCTCTGAGTTTCAGATGAAGGGCGCTTCAAGGTAATCTCCACCAGTGGAAGAATTAACCAAAATCTAACTGACATAACTGACCCCCTCACCATTGCATAACCTGAAAAGACAATCACACTGAATTGAACCAGTTACCAGGCTGAGTCCGAAAAGACGATGAGTTCTCTGAGAGTGCAGTGTTGCTAAGTGCAAGAAGGGGTAAACGGAGGTCAGAAAAGTAAAGAAGGTATTAAAAATCATTTTTATTTCATAAGTAAAAGATATCCTTTACCTGGAACCCCAACAGCTGCGAGGATTGGATAGTAAATAGCAAACACGAGCCCTTTCGGTAATCCATGCATTTCTGTCTCAAGCTGCGGTTTCGTTTGGCACTGCAATGGATGATAGTCAGATTTGTACCTGATGACAGGCTCTCGGGACATAATGAGATGCCTTGGGGTTTAACAATAGTTGCTGTAAATGAGAGACCAGATTAGAGATACTTCTGCCCTAACCGTCTTCAATTTAGTTGGAATCGAAATTTTAGGTGTTATCACCTTGAATTAAAACAAAACGAAACACACCCTTGTAAATGTGTACCAGGGTGATTTGCATGAAGTCTCTTGTCTACCAACAACTTATCTCTGACCTGAAATATTCTGTTTTATCGGAATATGCAGCGACATTTCCTCTCCCTGATCATTATTCACTACGCTTAATGAAACGTTTAAGTCTCTCTGATTGGGTTCAAGTCTCTCTGAAACTGCATAACCAATTTAGATCAGCAGTCTATGATCACATTACGGGCATACCCATCATATGTGTTGCTGCGTTTACAGGGCTGGCTTGTTTCTACGATTACTTCTCATGCAGATTAGATCAGATGAAAGCATTATTTGATATGTCGACACACAAGCTCATCTTGACCAGATTCAATTGAGCATATACAGTTCCAATTCAGCAGTTTTATCAGAATTTAAATTTGCTTTCTTACCTATTGCATTTAGAATGGATAAGACCTGCTTATTGTGATGAAATTCAATGCATACTATTGCCTTCTCTCTAGACACGACCATGTCACTGTGCTTATCTTCACTGCCATAGTTTCGTGAGGCAGAGTGGGTTGAAATCCATTCATTAAACAGACAGGGAGTGGTCAAGTTTCACAAGGTTAAATTAAATGCATACAGGCTCATTCAGTACTCTCCTATAACAAAATGACAGATCAATGTTCTCCTCAGGATGCATTTAGTCAGAGCAGAACTGTGCATTTGAGTATAATTCATCTTAACATCGACAGAATCATATTCACAAGTGAATGCGACTGTGAAACTGTCCTGGCGAATTTGGTTATTAGTGCAGTGAAAACAATGCGTTGTGAACATATACCTTGTGTTCAAAATTCCTATCAAGTTCGGACAGCAGTAGTTCTATTCAGTGCACACGAGTTCAGGTTTGCACAGTTGCTTTCAGCATATGTAGGCTTAGTTCTCCACATTTACATTCAGCGTGCATACGATCAATTGTGGATACTTGCCTTTATTGCAGCGATTCCAGATCTGCAACGTCAAACTAACAGCAAATCCTAAACTTCATTTTCCTGCCATTTGCTAAGATATCTTCACTCTCTTTTGTATAAAATATTCTATTTTAGCATTAAATTTACTTCATGACATAGCTTGTACAGCTCTCCATGTTAATGAAATCCACAAATTACAACTCTCTGACAGAAAACATTCCTCCTTGATGCTGGCCTAAATGTGCAACCTATTATTCTGAGATTGTACCCTCCAGTCGTACATCTTGGCAAACCGAGGAAACAATCTCTCAGCAGCTTCGCGTCAAGCACCTTGAAATATCGATGTGTCAATAGATCACTTTTCATTCTCCGAAACTTCAATGTTTACAGTCCAACCTACTTGACCTCTCCTCATATTTTCTTCTCAGGAGAAAACCCGTCTGTGCCTGGAATTTGTTTATCTTCTCGACATTGCCTCCAATGCAATTACATCTTACTTAAGGCCCAGAACTATTCACATTATTGTCGGTGAGTTTTAATTCATAGTACCTTGTGTACGTATCGCAAGACTTCTCTATTTCTGTACTCCATTCCCTGAGATAGACCATTTATCCAGTTAGCTTGCTTATTATCTGCTAAACTTGTATGCTCGTTTTGGTTGTGATTTTTACACTGGGAACCCCTAAAGTCTTTCTCATGCAGATTCCTGCACACCATTTAAATAACAGCGCCTGTATTCTTCGTCAAAGCTTCATTATCCTCATTATATTCAATCTACCAAATTTTTGCTGAAACATGAGGCGTCTGTATATCTTTGTAGATATTTTATGTCATCCTCAGCACTCATCACCCCACTACATTTTGTGACCCTGCACTTCTCCTATTTATGTCATAAAGATATTATGCAAACAATTGTAGTCTCAGCAGTGATCCTTGTGGTCCCCCATTAGTTGCACATTGCCATTTGGAAAATGTCCATCTTATCGCAACTCTGCTTTCTATTAACTGGACAATTCTCTCTTTAATCAAATGTACGACTTACTCACAATAGGCTCATATGAAGTGGGCATTTTTGCAGTTTCTTATGGAACACCTTTTGGACATTCATATATATTATTTCTACTGGTCCCCGTTTATCTTCTTGCTCGTTACCTTGTTAAGAATTATAATGAATATGCGAGTCATGGTTTCCATTTTGTTGAAGCCACGTTGAATTAAATTGATTCGAGAATGTTTTGTTAAATATACTGCAATTACATAATTTATAGCAGACTCTAACATAGTTGAGATGACAGATTTAAGCTGACCGACCTTTTTTTTGTTTCCTTTTTTGTTTTCCAAGCCTTCTGAAGTTTCCCAGAAGCAATGGACTCTTGGAAGGTTCCGACCGTGCATTTTTAAAATCTCTTCAGCTACTTCCATTGATATCTTCTGACAAAACCCAGCACCGCTTTCTTTAGTGTTAATCAGTGCATTCATTTCCTTCTCCACTATCCTCGCTTTACTATTTAGTAAATTATGAACGCTGTAAGTGGCTATTTACATGCAAGTGTCAGTTGCACTCATCTCCCCCAAACCTTCTCGCACCCCAGCTGTCTTCTTGAGATTTTCTGGAGGGCTACCTCCAGGTTTTCACAAGACGCTTTCTTCATTCTCATCGCACCACCATTAGGTGATAGGAAGTTTGGACTCCCACAAAAATATGGTTAGAATAATTCGTCAAAATTGACCATTATCATCACTGCTCTATTGTTCTAAAACGTGAAATACAGAGGCAGGCATTAATTCAGTGTGGCATTTGAATCAGCATAAGCGAGCAGACATCGAAACAGCAATAGGTCATTCAAATCTTCGAACCTATTCCATTGTTCAATAAGATTATACTTAATCTGTATGCCTGCATATATAACTTCAATTACATAACTTGGGCTCAAACTTCTTAATATTCTTGCTTATTAAGCATTTGTCGAAATGGGACTTAAATTTCACAACTGAAGTAACATCAAACACTACTTGAGTAAGACAGTTCCGAACACCAACGGCTCATTGCATTTAGAAATGATTTTTAACATCCCTCCTGAATTGTCTGGCCCTAACTCGCAGACAATGTCCACTGGTTCTTGAATATTCCGCCAACTAAAATAGTTTATTTTTGTCTATCCTGTTTATTTTTCAAGTAAACATCTTGAAATACTATGTTAGATCACCCTTTAACACTTCAGGTTTTAGGGGATTAAGACCTAATTTGTCTAATCTATTCCCATAACATAACCCCTGAAGTCCGGGTATCGTTCTTGTAACTTGGATTGAGCCACCGTTCAGGGCCAGAACATCCCCGCGAAGGTGCAGTGCCCAAATCTGCTCACAATACTGGTAATGATGTCTAATCAGAGATTTTTCAACTGCAGCATACCATCTGCATCCTTGTACTGCCTTCCCTTAGATATGGTGGCCCGCATTCCATTCGTCTTCTTGACTATTTTCTGGACCTGTCAATGGCATTTTAAAGAGCGTTGCGCCCGAACCTCCATATCTCACTGGACATCCACTGCAGTTAAGTTTGTGTCTTTAAAAAAAATACCCTGATCCAGAGAAAAGCAAAAAATAAATGCTTACTAAAAAGAAAACTAACGCACGCCTCCTGCAATAGTCGTCATTCCTCCTGTTTGAGGATAGCAAATATGGTTCCCTTGGTCAAGAAGGGGAGTAGGGATAACCCTAGTAACTATAGGCCGGTGAGTCTCACTTCTATTGTGGGCAAAGTCTTAGAGAGAATTGTAAGGGATAGGATTTATGAACATCTGGATAGGAATAATGTGATCAAGGATAGTCAGCATGGTTTTGTGAAGGGCAGTCGTGCCTCACAAACCTTATTGAATTCTTTGAGAAGGTGACTAAGGAGATAGACGAGGGTGAAGCGGTAGATGTGGTGTATATGGATTTTAGTAAGGCGTTTGATAAGGTTACCCATGGTAGGCTACTGCAAACAATAAGGAGGTATGGCATTGAGGGTGAGTTGGAGGTTTGGATTAGGAATTGGCTGGCTGGAAGAAGGCAGAGGGTAGTAGTTGATGGTAAAGATTCATCTTGGAGTGCAGTTACTAGCGGTGTTCCGCAAGGATCTGTTTGGGACCATTGCTGTTTGTCATTTTTATAAATGACCTGGAGGAGGGGCTAGAAAGTTGGGTGAGCAAGTTTGCGGATGATACGAAAGTCGGCGGAAATGTTGACAGTGAGGAAGGATGTGTCAGGTTACAGCGGGATATAGATAAGTTGCAGAGCTGGGCAGAAAGGTGGCAAATGGAATCCAATATAGGTAAGTGTGAGGTGATTCACTTTGGTAAGATTAACAAAAAGATGGGGGTACTGGGCTAATGGTCAGATACTTGGTAGTGTGGATGAGCAGAGGGATCTTGGTGTCCATGTACACAGATCTCTGAAAGTTGCCACCCAGGTAAATAGTGCGGTGAAGAAGGCATATGGCGTACTGGCTTTTATTGGAAGAGGAATTGAGTTCCGGAGCCCTGAGGTCATGTTGTAGTTGTATAAGACTCTGGTGGGGCCGCATCTGGAGTATTGTGTGCAGTTTTGGTCGCCATACTATAGAAAGGATGTGGAGGCACTGGAACGGGTACAGAGGAGGTTTACCAGGATGTTGCCTGGTATGGTAGGAAGATCGTATGAGGAAAGGCTGAGGCACTTGGGACTGTTTTCATTGGAGAAAAGAAGGTTTAGGGGTGACTTGATAGAGGTGTACAAGATGATTAAGAGTTTAGGTAGGGTTGACGATGAGAACCTTTTTCCACATATGGAGTCAGCTAATACGAGGGGAATAGCTTTATATTAAGGGGTGTTAGGTATAGGACAGATGTTAGGGGTAGATTCTTTACTCAGCGAGTCGTGAGTTCATGGAATGCCCTGCCAGTAGCAGTGGTGGACTCTCCCTCTTTATGGGCATTTAAACGGGCATTGGATAGGCATATGTAGGATAGTGGGTTAGCGTAGGTTAGGTGGGCTTGGATCGGCGCAACATCGTGGGCCAAAGGGCCTGTACTGCGCTGTATTTTTCTATGTTCTATGTTCTAAATCCAGGTTCTCTGAATGGGTGAGGTCACAGTTAATTTGATGCGCTACATGTTTGTGTGAAACAGTGATTACATTTTAAGTATGATGCTTTGAAATGTAATAACGCATTAATTCAAGTCCTGGGACCCCTCCACTACTACACCTTAAACACTCGACGCCTGGTGGAAGAACACCTCACGTTCCACCTTGGGACCCTCCGACCATACGGGATCAACATGGATTTCATCAGTTTCCTATTTTTCCCTCCACCCACCTTATTCCAGAAAGAAGTTCCAACTCGGCACCGACCTCTTGATCTGTCTTACCTGTCCATCTTCCTTCCCACGTAGCCACTCCACCCTCCTCTCCGACCTAACTTCATCTTCCTATCGAATTCTCAACTGTTTTCACCACAGCCCCAACCCCTCCCATTTATCCCTCAGCTCCCTTGTGCCACAAGACTCATTCCTGACGAAGGGTTTTTGTCCAAAACATAGATGATCCTCCTCCTCGGATGCTGTCTGACCGGGTGTGCTTTTCCAGGACTACACTCTTCGACTCGTTAAAGATTCTGCCCAGTTTACGACATTTCTCCGATTGGCTGTCACAGCGTATGAGTTTTCAGACAGTTTTGCTGGCTTTCAGTGATGCATTTGTCGGCCCTGGCATGCATTCGTGCTGTTTCATACCAGTTGTATTAATGGGATGAATTCTGTAAACATATTTGTTGATATTTGATCACTTTGATGACATATTGATGTAATCTGTAACTCTCTGCCGTTTTGGATTCAAGTGTTGGCAGTCTATCTGAAGTCTGTTTAATTCTGATTGATTTCATCAGTTGCAAATTGAACATAAATATCTTTCCGACAAAACAGAGCATTGCTCAAGTGGGAAACATCCATGTGTGCAGTACTTTAAGACATCTTAAAAAGGACACTTGAAGATCCCTGAACGGAGCCAGAAGCAAAGACTGCTGTGATCTTAACTACAATCTGGGCAATTGTGCATGATATCTTCATCCAGGTGACAGCTAATTTCAGGACAAAAGTTCAAGAGAGTCTTGAGGCGCCGTTGTCCAGAAAGCCGATTCTGCAGTCAGTGTATAATGTGATGGGGATATTGCCTTCGTTGTGTTTGAGCCTTTTGTTCACCTGTATCATTGGTGAGCAGTGATAGTGTTGACCTTACTGTCAGGACAGCTCAACTAGTTGCTAATCAGAAGTTTACACTGGATTTCATTATCCTCTAAGCAAGTCCTGTTAGCAAAATCATCGTACTTCGTTCAATATTTGAAGCCCACTACCTCGGTTTGAATTTCACAGACACATCAACCCTGCACTATACATCCTTTAGTGACCTTGGAGAGTTTCAGAGAGCCCCTCACTCGTACAGTTCGACCCAGAGTGCAAGATTATGCATTCAGTTCAGTGCATTTTGGTGTCGTTATTCCAATCTACCTGCCCCACTGCGCTAGCAGGCCTTAAATGTGCATCAGTTAATGAGTTCATGTCAAAATATTGACGTGCTGCAATTTTTCCTTCTTTATCTCCCAGCACTTACAATTCTGCTGGCTAATATTACAACCTGCTGTGTCCACATTTTTGAATTTGTTATACCATCATTGCAAACTTCTAACGTTGGTGGAGTTCTTGAACCTTCATGTTGCAAAAAAAAACTACAAGTGGACTGAGAAATCAGAAGGCTTAACAGCATCTATGAAGGGAAAACAGTGTTGACAATTCAAGTAAATCGAACCTTCCTTATAAATTAATTTTGCATCACCTACGTCTTCTGCTTTTTCCGCATATAACTTCATATTTTCTTAAACCTTGGCTTATTTGTTGGGCATAAATATTTCTACTGAACCAGAGAAGTAATGTTAAATAACAGAAAATGATTTGCGAATATGTTAGGAATGCATATTGCAATAGCAATGCAGAATCCCCAGACAGCTTCGCCTGGAGTCTGAACTTGTTTGTGACTCCAGGCATGCCACGACACTATAGCTGATTAAAACATGTCAATTTCACTACAGATAGCACAATATGAGATACTAACGTCTTATAATTAAGAAAAGAACAGTTAGCATGGTTACCTTGCAGTGCTCAGGGCAAGGGTCCGATAATAATGTCATGTGACTTTCTTTGTGGAGTTTCCAGATTCCAGGATGAGTTCCCGTTGGGTACTCTGGTTTCCTCCCATAATTCAAAACTGCACCGACTAGCAATTTGGGTGTTGGGGGAAGGGTGCAGAATTACCGAGATACTGCAGTTGGTCTGTTTGGTTTGCTCTTCAAAGAATCGGTGTGATCTCGAGGTGCGAATAGCCTGCTTCCACACTGTAGTAATTCCAATGAACTGAGTGAGTACTCTGATTGTGTGTTCATGAATTGTGATATTGCTAATGCTATTGTAAAGAAGAAATTTGGGGTCGTAAAAAGAATTGGATGGGAGGAAAAGAAATAGGAATAAATAAACGATGAGTTCGGCTCACAGGAGTCATCGTCCAGCCTTAATAGATGTATACTGGGTTGATGGGTCGAAATTTGAGATTCTTTTTAGTCTTTCAATCCACCTTCAATATTGGCAGAATGACATTTGAATGAAGGGTTGAATGTGTTCCATCTCTGAAAGAGTAAACAAAACAATCATGAGCCAGTCACCCAAATTCAGTCTTGGGGGTCAATCTCTAGAAAACATTTTCTGCAATGCAATTACTTTTCCCATAGAAAATCGTGAGATAACAAATGTCATTACATATTAGTAAAATTAAAGCTCATTGGATTTACTAGGCCTGGCAGTCACAGTGTTCATACAAAATTGGGTATGGTACAGGAAACAGGATTTGGTAGCGAATGGATGTTCATCAGATTTAAGGGACGTAACCTAAAGGTATTCAGGTCACTGTTCTTTTCACATATATCAAAAACATAGGTATAATTTCAAACATTGCAGGTGACTCGTAAATTATAAATGTAATACACTGTGAGAAAGAAAACAACAAACATCAGGAGGGCATAAATTGCAGAAAATAACAGATAGACAACACTTCTGAGAAGTGTGGAAATGCAATTTTGGAGAAAAATTGGGAATAAGCAATTTAAAATAAATGGTACTACACATGTTTGCCTTGAGTTGTATTACCTTAACAAAACCGTGCAACATTTGAGAGAATTGAATCATTTTACTCTGTTGTCATGTTGCCACTGGGTCATGTTGAGAACAGAGATACCGAGGGGTTCAGGGACATAAATCCTTGAAATGTGCTCGGAGGGGGACGCAGTGTCTAATGAGGAGCTTAGAATGCTTGCCTACCTTGCTCATCGTCTGGCGTACTGTGTGCTTTCTGTCCTTCGTGTTATAGGAAGGATATTATTGAAATGGAGAACGTTCAGAGAAGATTAACCAGGATGTTACGGAGAATGACGCTTTGAGTTGCAAAAATAGGCTGGCTAAGCTCGGATTTTTTTTACTGGAGTGCGGGAGATTGAAGCATGACCTTACAGAGGATTAGAAAATCACGATGGCATAGATAAGGTGAGCAACAAAAGTCTTTAGCCTCATGTGGAAGACTTCAAAACTAGGAGGCATATTTTTAAGGTGAGAGTAGAAAGATTTACAAAGTCCATGAGAGGCTGTTTTTACACGGTGAGAGGTTAGTACATGGAAGGAATTGGATGGTGGAAGTTATGGATCTTGGTAAAGTTACATCGTTTAAAAGATACTTGACCAAGTTCGTGCACAGGAAAGGTTTGGAAGTGTTGGTCAGATGGGACGAATTTAGATAGGGAACATTTTCGCCTTCAACCTGCTTGGACTGAATGGGGTGTTTTCATTCTATATGACGCAATGTCTGCATATGGCAAAAAGGAAAAGATCCAACATGTCTCGCACATATTCACATTTCCTTAACCATACTTCCATTTCGCAGAAGTGACATTAGCTTAGGCAAAATTTGTTCAATATGCACACATTTTCAGACAGGAACAACAAGAGCTCTCACTCTGTGCTGCAGCACCGACAGAGCTTTAAGTTCTGCATGCCTTTGTGGAAATATATTATGAAAGAACGAATTTAGAATGTTTATAACATTTTCCGTGGAAGAATCTTTTAGATTCCTCTGCTACTCTGTAATAATAATCTCAATGAACTAGACGGGAAAGAATCTGGTTTCTGAGTCACCTTCATGTCTCTTGTTGCTGACTTAAAGAGAAGCAGGGTGCTTTACCAGAGAGCATATGCATCACTTACTTCGACTCCCTGCTGAGTCTTTTCTTCTCCACTGTTATAGACAGAAAAAGAAAGTTGCAAATGGATTTGATAGCTTCTCTGTAATTTTCTCAATTGCAGATAAAATATTACTTGACCTTGTCGTTTGAAGCGCACTGCTATGTTATTGTCTGTATGAGAGACCAAGACTTTCGATTGAACATCTATTCAATCCTATTGTTGACTGGATGAACTGGTGACTATCTCAGCCACTTTAAAGCATGAAAGCGTTGTAATTGAAGTTGAAAAATGTTACATTTCGAATCATTGCTTAAAGCAAGCAACTAAATTTGGAAAAATAATGTAGAGTTCGCGCTTTTTTCTAGTGACCTTTAACCGAACGTATGTTTTCATGACACATGAAACTAATTGTTCACCAAATCTGCAAATGTATTCAGCTTATCATCTTTGCTTTGGCTTTTGAGATCTAGTGGAGAATTGATTTTGGGGGTGGGGATTCCCAATTACCGAATTAAATGGTGGAGCAAGATCGAAAGTCTTAGAGTTGAATTGCTGCCCCGAGACTAATGTTATATTGCAGCAGCAAAGCATGAGGCAACCGTTATTTATTAGATTTAATGTATTAATTCACGGTATGGTGATGTCACAGGCTCAGTCAGGTTTTATTGCCAATTTAAGAGATAATGCTATATATCTGGATTCACGTTCTGTACAGATCAGGTAAAGAGAGCAGTTAACTTACCTCAAGGTCATTACTGAACCGACAAACTCTTCATAGTTATCTTATACACTTAATTCCAGATTTGCTATGAAATCAGCATACCACCTACCGCAATGACGGGATTTGAACTAGGGGCCCCAGAACATGATCTTATTCTCTGTAAATTGTAATACCAATTTAGAACGTTTTCCCCACAGACTGATGTGATGAGGTGTCTCAGAGGTTAAGGCGATCGAATGCAAATCTTGTTTGTTATTCACTGGTTGGCTCATTATCACACTCTCGTTGCCATTTCAGGGAGTATATAACTCTATGTTCTTTCGTTCTGCTTGCCTACCTTTTGTCAGGGCTCGAAGATTCTAATTGTCAATGGATACTGCTAATAATATTACTAATGCAATTATAAATGAGAAGTTTGTGATGGTAAAAAGAATTGGATGGGAGGAAAACTATTATGAATAAATAAACGATAGGTACAATTCACAGTCGTCATCATCCAGCCAGAATGGATGCATACTGGATCGATGGATGGAAATGTGAGTTTCTTGTAGCAATTATTCAATCCTCGTTCAACACTGGCAGAGTGACAGATGAATGAAAGGTTGGATGTATTCCAAATCTGAAAATAAATTAAAATAATAGACCAAGCAATCATGAGCCAATCACCCAAATTCAGTTTTCGGGGGCAATATATCGAAAACATAATCTGTGATAGAATTAATTTGCAGTTATAAAATCATGAGATAATAAATGCCATTGCGTATTAGTAGAATTAAAGCTCATTGTATTAACACGCCCTGGCAGTCAGAGTGCTGATACAAAATTGGATGTGGTACAGAAAACAGAAAAATAAGTGACTAGTTGATCGAAAAATAGAAAGAGAAAACATCAGTGAAGAGATTTCAACGTTAACGTTTCGAGTTCGCTGACCCTTCTTAAGAACTGGTGGCAGTTAGGAAAATATTAGTTTATATGCAGAGAGGTGGAACAAGTAAGGAGAAATCAATAGGTAAAGATAGAGGCTAAAGAGAGAGAACAGTTCGACAGAGCAAACACCTCGTCAAATACCAGGAGCGAAAGTGAAATTAACATCAGTGGACATGAAAAAAGGATTGGAACGGAAATCCCGTCGGAGAGAGGAGCAGCATTTGTTCAAAGTGTCGAGAAGAGATGCAACGGTGAATTAAAAATACAGTCAAAGAGTAGTAGAGTCCTCCAGCACGGAGACAGGTCCTTTGGCACAAACTGGTCCATGATGACCAAAATGTCCATCGATGCAAATCCCATTTTCCTACATTTGACCCTACTTTCTAACCAATTCCTATCAATAGATTTGCACAAATGCCTTTGAAATATTATTAGTGTACCTGCCTCAGTCGCTAAACTGGCAGCTAATTTCATATGCATACCACACTCTGTGTAAAAACGTTGCTCCTCAGGTTCCCTTTTATTCTTTCTGCTCTAAACTTAATCTGATGCCCTCTAGTCCTCGATTCTCCAATCCTGAGAAGATGTGAGAGTGCATTCACCCTATCCATACCTCTCATGATCTTATTCAACTCGGTAAGGATCCTTCTGAGTCTCTTACACTTTAAAGAAAAATTAATAGCTTGTCCAACCTCTCCATATTACTCAGACCATTGGGTCCAGGCATCCTCATTGTAAATTCCTGTTGCCCTCTTTCCAGTTTCATCAAACCTTTCCTCTAGCAAGGTGACCAACAGTGAACACAATGTTCCAAGTGCAGCCTCAACAACGTCCTGTATAACTGCAACAAAACTTTCCAAATACTGTACTCAATGCCGTGTCTGATGAAGGCCAGTGTGCCAAAAGCCTTCTTCACTGCCCTGACTGCCTGTGACTCCACTTTCAGAGAACTGTAAACCTGAACTCCAAGATCCCACTGTTCCAATATAATCCGTAATGCCCTGCCTTTCACAATGAAACTCCTACCTTGATTTGACTTCCAAAGTGAAGACCTGAAACTTACATACAATAAACTCCATTTGCTATTTCATAGCAGACTTCCCCAGCTGATTAAGGTCCTGCCAGAATTTGTGAAAAAATTACAAACTTTCCACGGTACTGCCTATTTTAGTGCCATACCAAACATATTAATTATGCCTTGTGCATGCTCATCCAAATCATTTATACAGATGACACACAACAATGGGACCAGGGGCCTTTGAGGCACTCCATGTCACAGGCCATCTCTCCACCCAGGAGGCTTCCTGCCTTCATTCTTGATGAAGGGCTTATGCCCGAAATGTCGATTTTCCTGCTCCTCGGATGCTGCCTGGCCTGCTGTGCTTTTCCAGCACCAATCTAATCTAGACTCTGATTTCCAGCATCTGCAGTCCTCACTTTTGCCTAGTTGATTTTAACCTTACTGCGAACCCTCCTGCCTGGATGCCTACCTTGAAGAAGTGCTCCTCCTCCCTCCACAAGAATCTCAGTGAGTCTAATCTTTGCTACCTTCTCGCCAGCCCCACCCCTTCCCAATTATCTCTCCATCCTGGACGCTCCCTGCCTTCATTCCTGATTAGGGCTTTTGCCTGAAACGTCGATTTTCCTGCTCCTCGGATGCTGCCTTACCTACTGTGCTTTTCCAGCACTACTCTAACGTAGTTACAGGCCTTCAGCCTGACAAGAATTCTTCCACCACTGCACTCTGTTTCCAGCGTCAAGCAAATTTTGGATACAGTTTGTCACCTCGCCCTACATTCCATGCGATCTAACCTTTCAGAGTAGCCTACCAATTGGAACCTGATTACATTACATTACATTACAGTGTGGAAACAAGCCCTTCGGCCCAACAAGTCCACACCGACCCGCCGAAGAGCAACTCACCCATACCCCTACATTTACCCCTTACCTAACACTACGGGCAATTTAGCATGGCCAATTCACCTGATCTGCACATCTTTTGGACTTGAGGAAACCGGAGCACCCGGAGGAAACGGGGAGAACGTGCAAACTTCACACAGTCAGTCGCCTGAGGCGGGAATTGAACCCGGGTCTCTGGCGCTGTGAGGCAGCAATGCTAACCACTGTGCCACCGTGCCGCCCCTTATCAAATGCCTTACTGAAATCCATATAGACTACTTAAACTGCCCTGCCCTCGTCAACATTCCTGGTCATTTCATCAAAGAACATTAACAAATTTGTGAGACATGATCTCCCACTCACAAAGCCATGCTGACTATTCCCAATCAAATCCTAACTTTCCAATTCATGCATATCTTATCCCCCAGAATCTGCTCAAGTAACTTACCCAACGCAAATGTTAAACTTGCTGGTCTATTGTTCCCAGGCTCTGCGTTGCAGCCTTTCTTGAATAATGGCACGAAATGTGCTCTCCACCAGTCGTCCAGGATCTCACCCATGGCTACCGATGATGCAAAAGTATCCGCCAAGGCCCCCTGCAATTTATTGTCTAGCATCTTGCAGTGTTCTTGGATATATCTGTTCGAGACGAGGAGATTTATCCAAATTCATTCATTCTAATACACCCAACACCTCCTCTACTGTGATATGGACTGTACCCAAGACATCAGCAAGATATCCCCAAGTTCACAAGTCTTCACGCCTTTCTCCATATTAAACACAGAGGAGAAGTATTCATTCAGAGCCATGTCAAGTTTAACAACATCTTTTCTTTAGCAGGAAGAATTTGACACAGTATTCCAAAAATGGCTGAACCAATCTTGCTGAATCACTGAGCAGACTCAAAGAACTGAATTGAATATTCCAGATTCTTATTGGTATGTTATATGCATTGGCATACTGAGACGATCCACTCTGGCATACGCATAAGCAAGTTTATATAAAGGGTTAGACTTTTTAAGGGAGGCCTTTGATCAATGCTTGGAAAACATTAACAAATGGTTCCTTATGAGGAACTCAGGGCCAAGAAGAGAGCCAGAGAATAAGTGGGAAAAGTGACTGATTTTATCTTATTTCAGAGAGGGGGAGAAATGAAGAATGAAGCATGGCGAGAACTGGAGAAAAGTGGAGGTGAATGGGAAGGATGCAGTGACACTGGTTTTGTCAGTCCAAATAAATCCTCCCCGATCCTGTGTTTGCAGTTCCGGTATTTTTTCCATGGGGTAATTCCAGGTACTTTGGAACGATCTTTACTCCAAAGGGATCACAATGCATGCCGCATCGTCTCAGTTTTTGATCTAATTCTTGTTATCCCTATCGTAATTCACAAAAAGGAAACATTTTCAAGCTTTTGGGAATGTTGCCATGGTGCCTTGTTCATCGATGTCAAAGTCGTTAATGTATGTCAGGAAAACCTATGAACCACAGTGGAACTCCTGAAGTAAACCTCCTCTAAACCAAAAGATAACTGTTATTGACGACTATTTCATGTTAATCAGAGATTTCAAACATTTTATGTCAATGTTGCTCCTGTCACTTCTATTTCATTAACTTCAGTGATTTTTCCACCAGATAGTTATAAAGCAATTTATTTAATAATTTTCTCCATGTTCATTACATCAATTATATAACTGTCATTAACACTGTGTTACGTTAACAAATCATGACACAGAAAATCTTGGGAGATAAATTAGTCTCAAAACATGTGTGCAAGCTTCCCTGAATGAATGAACATATATACGAGTAGCTGTTAACTATTTAACAAATTACCTTGTCGAAAACGTTTCCTTCTACCAAAGCTAAACTAACCCAACTCTGGTGCTACCTTTAACCTTGCATTGATGTTCAGTGAAGATTTAATAGTATTCGCCAGGAACTGTGATGTAAATGAGTGAAGTGATTAAATTCTAATTGCAGTTGAATGACAAATGATAAAGAACTGGATAATTAATCAAAATTCACGGGATATAAACTACCAATCACAAATGGGGATTTTTAAATGAATGACAAAGGAAGTTCCTTTGGCATTATTGAATAGTAAAACAGCGTGGATATCTATAATTTGGAATAGGAGGAGAAAATGGTGGAAACGCCTAAAGGCGTTGACAGATTCAGAAGACACAGAAATTGTTTCACATTTCACGGCTCTGAGCTAGTGAGGGGGTTCAGGGAGTGGATGGAGGGCGGAGGTAGGATGATGAACAAAATTAAATTTCGGTGAAAATTGTGAAAAAAGTGAAATCATTCAAAACACAGAATATGTGTCGGCATGAGATGTGAATCGAAGCCATGAATGTAATGAAAATCATACAGGAGCAAAGAAAAGGAATTCATAGACAAAAACACCATATGAAATGGAACAGAAATTAAATAAAATAAAGTTGAACTTTGACACCTCAAGCCTGAATATAGCCTCCTGTTACGGCCAGTTCAGATGAAAGGTCACAGATGTGCTAACGTTACCTATTCCCTCTCCAGTAGTAGTGTTTAGATGAGGAGAAAACGTCACCCCTTCCCCTCCCTGCCACCCCAGAGACTTATTGGACTGTCTCACATCTGCACAGCGCTGTTTGAAGTATCAGGCGACTGCGACCTGGTAGGTTGCAAATTCCTCCTCCTCTAGTACTGGATGACAGATAAATCAGTGTGATATGTGACTTGAAAGTTCTGGCATTCACATCCACCTGCAATATTTGTTATTCTATATGGTGGGGGTGAGCACTCTTTCCAGTTCTGGTCCAGTAACAGACATATGAGACCCTTCATTGCTGCCTGTCTGACCTCTCCATCTCTTTATGTTGCTCGCAAGTGCTGACTGGTTCCCGTCCCTGAAGGACATCAGTGAACTCGTTTGGTTAATAATGGCAATCCAGCAGTTTACATGATAATTTTGTTCCACTCAGTGCCAGCTCAACACATGACCAGATTCATTCCCTCGATTTCACAACTAGTCTGCGGTTTTGTGGATTGTCTAACACTGTTTAGTTTAGTTTTTTGTAATAAACCATTTTTGCAGGAAATTAAAAGGGTGGATTTGCAATTTGAGGAGACTCAATATAAATTTGGCGGCACAGCAGAATTACGAGCATGCACTCTGTTCCATGCAGGAAGACGTTGGACTGAATTTAAGGAACCAGTACAGAACCAGCATGGCCTGCAAAATAACAGGTGTATTGAAAAATAATACAGCCTCCTTCATGATATTTAGCATCATTGAGAAATTTGCGAATCGCCATTATGTCCTGTTTTATACAATTCTTATATCTCAGCTGCCATTATGTCCTGTTTTATACAATTCTTATATCTCAGCTCATCATAATGTTCTGAAGTGAGAATAATTAAATCTTGAGATGGTGATTCCGGAGATACCTTCGTTTTCACCACATTATCCTTCTCGCAACATTTCTTGTCCTTTTAATTACATGTGTTTTTACAAACAAGAACTGGTGTCTCTTGAGGAAATACAGATGGCGCCACAGAATGTAAAGCAAGAGAATTGAACAGCACAGCTGCATCAACATGAACATAAAAAAATGGATCGACTATCCTGTTGAACACAAATTGCATTTTACTGTGATTTATGTGATTTTCATATGATCACGATTTAAATCTTCTAAACACTAGCATCAGCGAAATTTCACTAATTTCTTTAACTGCTTTCTGAATTTACCCCGCGTCTCTGCATAAATAAATGGGCTGTTACAGGATATCAAAAGCTGAAGCATATACCCACTTTCGTCAAGAATAAAGTTTGATTCATTGTAATTTGAACCGGAGAAGTAACTGACATTCGCAATTTGAACATAGAGGAAAATCAGGAGAACTAATAAATATGACAGGAGGAAAGTTCCCGAGATGGCGAAGAGTAAAACAATGGACTTTCTCCGTTTTTCCATCTCCGGGTCACTCTGTTCCTTTCCATTGCTGCGGCTCCAGAGTCTCCTCCGGGCTAAACTGGCCAATAGAATGTGCCTGACAGTGAGGACATTGAGCAGCAAAATCAGAATGAATGGAATACATGGGTTGAAAATTGCGATTATCCAATCAAATACAACCCAAAAGGGTGAGGTATAATATATTGATTTTAGGCTGCAATACCAAGGTACATTGTTAGTAATAAACAATGGTTCATATGCAAGGTAAAAAGTGATGTTTCTGATAGAGCTCAGAGTGCAGACGGTCGCTATAATCACAGCTGCTACTTACTCAGGGCAATATTTCATTTTCATTTTTGGACAACAAATGTCAGTGAATCGATCAAAGGTGGAAGTGACAGTTACCCAGACAGATGAATCTCTGATTACTTGAATAAACATAAGTCTGCCACTGAAGACTGGGGTGAGGAATAGGAATGTCATTTGGAAATAAATGCTCACAATCGGGTTTAATATCACAGCTGTGATAATGACCAGGACATCCGTTACAGGAGAAAGTGAGGACTGCAGATGCTGGAGATCGGAGCTGAAAATGTGTTGCTGGAAAAGCGCAGCAGGTCAGGCAGCATCCAAGGAACAGGATAATCGACGTTTCGGGCATAAGCCTTTCTTCAGGAAGAAGAAGGGCTTATGCCCGAAACGTCGATACTCCTGTTCCTTGGATGCTGCCTGACCTGCTGCGCTTTCCCAGCAACACATTTTCAGGACATCCGTTACAGCCATGGCTACCAGATATCATACCAGATAACCAGGCTACAGAATAGCAATCAGCAAAAGGTTGGCTTTGCAAAAACGGTATATGAGAGTGAATACATGATATCAACAAATGTAGTTGTAGCCAAAGAAAGACAAATAACAGACATCTGGTAATGTTCAACTCACTGGAAGCAATGTCAAAGAGAGAAAAGTGTTCAAATTTTGCCTAATAATAATTGTATCCACCTGTATAAAAAAGACTCTAATTGACAGTCAACTCTCACTGTCAGATCATACTGGCAACAGAGAGATGTCATCATTTTTATATTGACGTTGTTTCTTTCTGATTCGGTTGCAGGAAGTTCAGCCTAAACTGCTCTCGTGTGACTGGTATAGCAGAACAGCAATCATAATCAGCCTGAGATATTGGTAAATTGAAGAAGTAGTGTCCAAAAAGCAGCAGAAGACATTTGATATAAAGAAACAAAGATTTTCGCACTGAAGCATATATCCATGAAGTGATCGCTTAAAGAGCAAATAAAACTCACTTCTAACGTGAAAGAGATCTGGCAATGCACTTAATAATGATTTGTTCATTGAAAACATTTTGTTGGTGAAATTGAAACTAATGTCCTTAAAAAGGCGAGGCATTCTAATAACGCTGGTAAAGTAAGCGTACTCTTACTGGACAACAGGACGTCTCTCTTGTTAGACAGAGACCACTCATAACGGTTTAACGTGAAGGTTACTTTGCCTCAGGCGAGCAGAGAGGTTGAGAAAGAGAGTCCTTCATGGTAACCTCATCCAGTGCACGATTTGAAACAAAAACTTGCCATCCAGCCAACTGAGCTAACTGACTTCCTCAACACCTTTGAATTTGACCAAATTGCTGGAATGAATACTAGAGAAAATCATTATGAATTCATATGGACTATACTATTGATAACTGAGTGAAGGTGTATACTGAGGTGACGAAATTAGAGAATCACTTAAAAATACTTTCCATGTAATAATTGACAGATGTCCTTTACCTGGAACCCCAGTAGTTGCTAGGATTGGATAATAAGTAGCAAACAAGTGCCCTTTTGGTATTCCATGCATTTCTGTCTGAATCTGCATTTCCATTTGGTATCACTGTAGATGATAACCACATTTATACCTGATGCCAGGCTCCAGGAACCCAACTGAATGCATTTCTTTACAATAATTACTGTACATGTCGAAAGCAGATTCGACATATTTCTGCCCCGCTCATCTTCAATTTTAATAGATTTCAAAATGTATTCCTGGGGATTGTCATTTATCTGAAGTCAAGTACGTACAGGTTCTGGTCGTTCTCATTAGAACAAAAGTGAAATGCGAAGCAGGCCGTTGGAAATATGCACAAAGCTGGATCTGGTACACCACAATCACCTGATGAATGAGCAGCACTCACAAAGCTAGCACTTCCAAATAAAACTGTTGCACTATAAATGATACGTGATTTTGACTGGATCTGGATGAGATGTCCTTTTCTATGAATAGGATATTTTGGAGCTGCAATATTCTGTTATATTGGAATATGCGGCTACGTATCGTTTCATGATCATTATTCTATTTGTATGATCACTGATTAGTTTCGAATCTCTCTGGAACTGTTTAACTCCTTCAGAGCAGCTGCCTGCACACGGTGTATAGGCACGTTCATTATATTTCATTTTGTGCTCACAGGGCCAGCTTATTTTTACAATTACTTTGACTGCAGACTTGATCACGCGTGAACCTTTATATTGTCTTCTGAAACATCAAGCACATCTTAATTCAACATGCATAGTCCAATTCAGCAGGTACATAAAAGAATCGATACTTGCTGCTTTCTGGGTAATGCCTGTTCAGTGTGATTACATTTTGCATGATGGCAATTTACCGGTGTGGGACGATGGTAGACATCATCAGAAATCTTCACGTGATGCAGATCTCCGAACACTGTCCGATAATAACTTGAAAAATCCATGCTCACCTCGGGCATTTAGTCAGGGAAGAAACGTGCACTTCAGCACAATTCATCTCAACGAGTTAATGTAATTATGAGACTGTGGAAGTAATTTTGTTTATTAGTACTTTCAAAACAATTTGTTAGGAATATTTACATTCAGAGTTGAAAATACCCATTCAGTTCTGAGCACAGTTGCATTAAGTGTGCACTGGTTTAATTCAGCACAATTACATTCAGCGTCCAAAGGATCAATTGAGGCCTCTTGCGTTCATTGTGTAAGGCCCAGATCAGCAGCTTGAGCTACGGCTTTTGATCAACACTGTATCACATTGGGGAGCACGCGAGCGCATTGAGTTTCGAATGGTGAGGTGGAACGTGATAAATAGCAACAGTTGCATTTCCTGCGTGTATAAGACATTCTTATGAAGAAAGCTGTTGTTTCAGGTGAGTGCATGAAATGTACTTGGAAAAAATCTGAGGAGAGGCTGCCTGGAAGCACTGAAAAGTAAGATTCTAAATATAAATCCGCTGACTGCTCCATTGTTCAAAGAGGTCATACATGATCTGATAATCCTCAACTTTATTTTCCTGCCTTTTTCCAAGAACCCTTGACTCTCTTATTGCATGAAATATCCATCCCAAACTTGAATATACTTCGTTGTACAGCCTCGACAAATCACTGTGCCAATGAACTCCACAAATTCACAACCATTTGACAGAAGAAATTCCGCCTGGTTTCTGCGTTAAATGTACACACGTCTTGCTCTGAGACTCTTTTCCATAATGAGAAAAAACCTCTGAGCACTCGATCTGCCAAAGCCTCTTTGAAATGTATATGCTTCTATAAGGTCACTTCTCATTCTTCTGAACTCCACTGTTTACAATCCGACTTACTTGATATCTCCTCGTGAGAAAATCCCTCAATGCCTAAGATATTTGAATAATGCATCCAATTGAGTTATATTTTATCTGAAATTAGGGGACTAAACGGTCCACATTATTGTAGGTGAGGTCTAAGTGGTACTTTGCATAGATTTCACAAGATTTCTTTATTTAAGTACTCCACTCCCCGAGACAATAGAATATTCCAGTTTCGTCCTTATTATCTTTT
Source organism: Chiloscyllium plagiosum (assembly GCF_004010195.1). Lineage (NCBI taxonomy): Eukaryota > Metazoa > Chordata > Chondrichthyes > Orectolobiformes > Hemiscylliidae > Chiloscyllium > Chiloscyllium plagiosum. The sequence continues at coordinate 1,743,416 of NC_057753.1, forward strand.
GAACTTGTCTGCTCGTTGTCTTGTGATTAATGCACTAGGATACCCAAATACCGAGTGATGCAGATTTCTGCTGTCTGTTTAAACAACAGCATCTCTATTATTTCTGCAAAACCTCATTTTCCGCATTATACTGCATCAACTAAATTTTTGAGACTGTGTATTTCACTGGAGATGTTTTTACTCTTCTTCGTCACTTATGTTCCTGTCAATGTTTCTGCAACCACAATTACTTTCATTATTTACATCATAAATATATGTTGTAAATAATTGCATTTGCAGCACATCTCTGAGCTACTTTGCTATTTGCAGATTGCAATCTTGGAAATTTCCTCTTATTGCAACTTTGTCTTTTATTTACTTTCCACTTCTTTATCGATGTAAATGTGCGATCTACCCACAACAGGCTCTTAATAAATAGACTTATGTGCAGGACGTCATCGAATACTTTTTAGAAATTTAGATACTTTACATCTATTAGTTCCCCTTTATCTTTCTGCTTGTTACCAACTCAATTAATTATTATTAATTTGTGAAGCATGATTTCCATTTGGGTAAAGCTATGTTCAATCAACTTGGATTCGATTGTGTACTTCCAAATATTGTGCAATTACGTTACTTACAAGAGACTCGAACATTTTTGATAGCAAATTCTAAGCAAACTGAACTGTTGTTTAGTCACGATTTTTGTTCTCCAAACCTTTTGGATTGTCCAGAAGTAAGGAATATTGGAATACTACTACCATGTTCCTTTACCTACTTTCTTTAATATCCTAGGTACAATCAACCATGTCCAGGGAATTTATCAGCATTTGGCCAAAATATTTTTCCTATTAACTTTATTGTTGGCTTTAGTGTAAATTTACATGAAAGGAACAAACCCTCGCCCACTCACAACCCCGATGAGGCCTTTTCTTGAGATTTTCTGGAAAGCTACTGCTACGTTTTCATAAGATCCTTTCTCAATCTCACTACTCTTTCATTACATGATGCATTAATGTCATAACAATATTTAGGCATTTCTGTTACCAAATGGGCAGTTTGATGTCAACCAAAAGAATTATTAGAAAAAATCATCAAAATCCTCAATAATCATCACTGCTCCTTTGAGCTCAAGTTTCAAATACAGAAGGTGAGCATTAATTCAGTGCAGCATTTAAATTGGCCCAAAAGAACAGACATAGAATAAGAAGTAGACCATTCAGCCTCTTGAGCCCGCTCCTCCATTGAATAAGATCATGCGTGATCTGTGGCCTAATTCCATATGCCTGCGTTATAACTATTTGTATACCTCAGATTTAAATTTAACTCTTGCTTTTAACTATTTGTATACCTCAGATTTAAATTTAACAATTGAATTTTGATGAATCAACATTTGAGGAAGAGCTTCAATTATTCACTGCTAATGATTTCTTATGGATTTATTGAATGGCCTGGCTCTAATTCTGAGACTTTACCCACTAGTTCCACCAGTGGAAAAATATACCTTTATATACCCTGTCTTTCCATGTCCATATCTTTAAAACCTTAATTAGATCATCCTAAGCCTTGCAAATTCTAGGTAATGAATGCCTAATTTTTCGAAGGTGAAACCATACCTTTACCAGTCGAGGTATCATTCCTGTAAACGTGCTGTAAACCCTGTAGGGCCAAAATAAGCTCCATAATATGTTGTGCTCAGATGTGTTCATAGTACTTTAAGTAGGATCGAACCAAGGATTTGTGTAACAGCAGAACGACATATTCACCCTGAAACTGCAGTTCTGTAGATATGAAAACTAAAATTCCATTCTAGGTCTTGACTATTTTCTGCACCAGTCCATGACACTTAAAATAGCTATGAGTCCAGAAATCACAAATCCCTTTGGCCATCGAACGAATTTAAATTTTACCTTTTATAAAATATCTGGATCTGCGCATAATTTAGGAACAAATCCTTTCTGAAAAGAAAATTGATACTACTTCTATCTGCAAAGAGTCATCACTCGAAACACAGATGCCCTAAGGAGTGGAGGTCATAGTTAATCTGTTACATGTTTGTCTTCAACAGTCATTACATCTCAAGGGATGGACATTATGTGTGATACTCTGAGTATAATAACATATTAATTGAAATCTTCATGAACGAAAACATTTCAATATTAAATTATCCAGAAAAGACAACATTCATTATGTTAACATCCATTACATTTCCCTCTATCGAGTAGTTTCTGACCTCCTGCAGCCGTAGTCCAGAGATTTCACATTCATATGCAAGGAATTCATCACCGACGTTTTGCTGGATACCAATTGACTTTCGAGAAATATGAAAAAGCGCTCTCCTCCTTCTAAATCTTCTGCTGCTTTACAGCCGCCCAACTCTTTGCAGCCTATATTCTCTTCTTTTTGTAACACCTGTCTTCCCTTGCATTCACTTTCCCAACGATGTGGCTTTCCATACTCCTGGCCTGCGGGGTCATTTTCACATCCCACCCCAGTTACCTGTCGATCTTGACTGCCCCACGGATTCAAGCCTTCCCGACTGCTTCTCCTTATCTTACCTTTACAAAAAGGCAGGAAAAAGTGTGGAAAGGCTATAGTCACAGGGAATTCAGTTGTGAGGGGTGTAGGTCGGCGGTTCGAAAACGATACTCCAGAATGGTATGCTGCCTCACAGGTATACTGGCAAAGGATGTCTTAGATTTGCTGCAGAGCGTTCTGAAGGAGGAGGATGAACAGCCAGTTTTCGTGTTGCAGGCAGGCACCAATAATATAGGTAAATGAGAAAAAAAATGGTCGTACAAGCAGAATTTAGGAAGTTAGGCGCCAAGTTCAAAAGTAGGACCTCAGAGGTAGTAATCTCAGGATTGATGTCAGTACCACGTGCGAGTCAGATTAGAAATGAAACAACAGGCAAGATGAATGTGTGGTTTGAGACACAGTGCAGGAGGGAGGTGTTAAGAATATTGGGACAACGGGACTAATACTGGGGAAGGTGGAACGATTACAAATTATATGGACTACTTCTGGGCCGGACTGGAACCAATGACCCTCGGGGTACTTCTGCTAATGCTTTTGGGTAGGGTTTATACGAATGCAGCAGGGAGATCTCTGTGGTCTCTGTGGTCTGCTAAGACTGTGGCGACATAACAACAACAACCTTGTAAACTTGTTGCACTGTAATAATGTCCTCCTTCAACTTAAGGAGCTGTTGAACCTTAGGTTTGCTTCCAAAAAAAGAGAAAGTATCCAGTAAAGTGGTACTTCTTCAGACCCAAGTTGTACGTCACTTATCTCCATTTGTGCTGAATAGGACATTCTATTTCCTCACGACTTTGCTGGTGAATTTGCCGATTTCGTACAGTTTTTACTGTTCTCTTTTACGATACACTTGATTGCGTGTGACAATAAAACTTCTTTAAAAATCTAAATATATACATTGAACCCAGGAAGCAATATGAAGAAAATAATAAATGTGATAATAATGTTGGAATGAATGACTTTTAAATGTGGTGAAATTTACCTGCATTCAAGTTACGATTTTCCCCCAACACCTTCAACTACAGGCTGTACTTGTTTTTGACTCCAGATATAGAAACGAAAGCTAGCTCATCTAAACTGGTCAATTTGCACTACACGCAACGCAGAAGAAAATACTCAGGAGAGGCAGAGGAAAGAAATTGGAACAATTAGATAAATTAAATGAAATTGTTGGAACCAGTAAGTTTAGCGCAGCAACTGGAGTGGCATGGTAGGTCAATAATGAGCACTGTTGCCTCACAGCTCAAGGGATTTGGGCTCGATTCCAGCCTCAGGTGATTGTGTTGAGTTTGCCCTTCGGTGCTCCATTTTCCACCTTCAGCTTAAAAATTTGCACGTTTGGTGGATTAGCCGTGGGGAAAGTAAAGATATTGTAGCGGGCGTGTTTGAGATGCTGTCCAGAAATTTGGTAAGAACTTGGTAAGTGGTATACCGTGCTTCCTCAATTTGAAAATTATATGAACTGAATGCGCACTCTGGCTCTGCGTTCATGTATTAAGAAGTTGCTAATGATATGGTAAAGAAGGAGCTTCGTTTGGTCGAGAAATTGGATAACAAGTAGATGTGAGATTAAATAAGTAATTGGTACTTTTCACAGTAGTAACCATTCAGACATAATGGATACATCCTGGGTTGATGAGGGAAGCAAAGTTGGAAATATGAGATTCTATCACATTCAATCTTCATACAATGGTGAAATGTATTACATCTCTGAAAATAAAATGAAGGAAATAAACCAAGTAGCCATGAGGCAGTCTCCCAAATATAGTCTTGGGGTCAAAACTATAGAAGTTATGTCCTGTGATAGTAATAGGTTTCACTGAGAGATAATGAGTGACAGCCAACATGGCTTTGTAAAAGACAAAACCTGGAAAACATGGTTGCTTGAAGAAATTGGATGACCAATGAAGGTCATTTCTGTGGATTTTATATATGTCGACTTAATAAGATGTCATATTCCATTCTTGTATCTTAGCAAAATTAAATCCCATTAGATTAACAAACCTTGGCAGTCACAGTGTTGATAAACATTTGGAATGGGGAAAGAAAGCAAACAAAAAGCTGAATGAACATAAATTGCTGGAAAGCAGATTTGAAAGCATCTGTGGAGAGAAATCAGAGTTTACGTTTCGAGTCCAGTGACCGTCCCTTCTCTGCAAATTGCAACACCAGACTGGAAATTTTTCGTCCATATGTTGGTGCTGCGAGGTGTCCAAGAGGATAAGGCAATGGACTGCAAAGCTTCCATGTTGTATGTTGTACACAGGTTGCTTCATATCGCACTCTCGTCGCCATTTCTCCATGTTATTTCAGTGTGCTTGCTGAGCTTCTCCTTGTCAGTTTATCACATTGGAGCGCATGAAATGTTCTTTATTTCAGTGAAAAATAGAAGAGAAATTGGAAGACATGGCGTAAACTGTATTGAAAAGTAATTCTTACTGAATTAAAATGATGGAAAGGGACATAAATTTATGTCATTCCCTTGTTCTATCATGACATTCAGTGTCTCTAAGACAGCCCGTTCTGTTTCCCGAACGATCCCCCCCCCCAGGACGACAGCAGTCGGGACGGCCGGTCCACCCTCTGGCTCAGAAGTGTCTTTATTCTGACAGTTGGGATTGCATCTACTTATCTTGAGATAGTTGCGTCATCGCCACTTCTGTACACTGTGCTGGTTCTCATCCACAGATATTAGCAGCTATATTTGCCACTGTGCATGCTGAAAATATGTTTGCAGAGAGACTACAACTGTGATATACCTTTCAAACATAATATAATATAAAATCAAGCAGACGCAGGTTCATTGCCTTTATCACGGTACAGCAAAGTATGTTCCTGGTGAACGAGGAAGTCAACAATTGTTGGGGTATGCATGAATGTGGTTTTTATGTTCAACTCAGACCAGTCGTAACCTTCAGGTGATAGAGATGAACAGCATGGAAACAGACACGACAGTCCAACTTATCCATGCCTGCCAAATATCCTGTATTAGTCTCGCTCCACTTGCCAGTATTTAGCCCATATCCCTCTAAACCATACTTATTCATACCCATCCGGATGCTTTTTAGATATTGCCTGCATCAGTTCGTCTGACAGCTTATTCCATACACGCACCACCACGTGCATGAAAATGGATCCCCTTAGTTCTCTCCAAGATCTTTCCCTTCTCCGCATGGCATCTAGGTTTGGACTCCACATCCTGGGAGAAAGACTGTTTACTCTATCCATTCCCGACATGATTTTATAAACATGCATAAGTTCACCATTTAGGCTCCGACGCTCCAGGGAAAAAAACAAACCGTAGCTGTTCAGAGGCTTCCTAGATCTCACATTCTCCAGCCCTGGGACATCCTTGCAAATATTTTCTGCACACTTTCAAGTTTAACAACATACTTTCAATAGCAGAAAGAATTGAACGCAGTATGCCAAAAATAGCCACACCAATCTTGATGAATGAGCAGTCTCAAAGAGCTCAACAGCATAGCCGAGATTCCTTTTTGTATCTTTCTATGCATTTACACACTGCAACGATCCACTCGGTTGTAAGCTCAAGAAGTAGACATTTGAAGAACGGGTTGGACTTTGGATTGAATTCAGTGAGGCCTTTGATCTCTGTTTGGAAATAAAAAATTATACTCAATGGCTGCCTAAGGTGAGCTCGGCGCCAAAGAGAGACCAAGAATAAGCAAGAAAAGTGATTGAGTACAACTGATTTCAGAAAGGGATAGGAATAAAGAACTAATGTTTGGGTGAACGAGAGAAATGTGAGTTGACTGAGGTGGATGTGGTTTTGGCAGTCCAAATAAGCACTCGCTGCTCCTATGTTTGACGCTCCAGGGTTTTATTTTTTCTTGGGAGCACTCCAGATTTTCAGCTGTCAACCTGGCTGCATGGGGTCACAATTGTCTTTGTTACTGATCTGTTTTATTGTCCTCAGCAAAATTCACCAATAAAGAAAAACACTTCCACGCTCCTGGAAATGTTGACATGGTAGATAATCTACATCAGGAAAACTGATGAACCCCTGTTGAACTTCGCTAGTCCAAAAGATATCTGTTAATGGCGACTACTTTATGTCAATCAGACATCAGCATCTTTTAACGTCAATGTTGTTACTGCAACGTTTATTTCATTAACTCCAGTAATTTTCTCAGCAGACTGCTATGGAACAATTTATTAAAACATTTCCTCCGCGTTCATCACATCAATTATGTTATTGTAATCAACATTCTGTTACCTCAACAAAAAATGTTACAGAAAACCTTGGGAGGTGATGTTTCTTCAAAGTATCTGTGCAAGTTTTCCTGAATTAACAAACACCTTTCCATTGCCCTTAACAAATTACCTTTTCTAAAACTTTTCCTACGACCAAAGTTAAACTATCCAGCCCCCACAGCTTTTTTAAACGTTTCGTTGATGATGAGTGAAGATCTAATATCATTTGCCAGGAACTGTGACGTAAATGAGTGAAGTGATTAAATTACAATTACATTTCTCTGTCAAACTACAGTTGCGTATGGCACGACAGTGGTTGATATTCACATTTATACCTGATGCCAGTCTCCAGAAACAGAATTAAATGCCTTGGACTTTTACAATAGTTACTTAATTGTAAAAAAAAGTTCTGGGATTTTTTTTCGGTTTGTCTTCAGTTTGGATGGAATAGGAATTTTATTCCTGGGCACTGACAGTGCTTTGAAGTGAAGCAGTGCAAGATGTGGTTTCCTTGATTTAAAAAAAAACAATAAGAAACCGATCATTGCAAATGTAAACAAGGATGTTTTGCATTACTCTTTACTGTGAAAAATAAATCTTTACCTGAGATGGTCTATTTTATGGGAATATGCAGCAAAGTTTCCTCTCATGATCATTATTCAGTCTGTAGTATCAATGATTAAATCCAAGATGGTTTCAAAACCCTCTGAATCGGTATAACCACTTTAAAGCAACGGTCTGTGCACGGATTCTGGGCATGTCAATTGCATTTCATGCTGCTTTCACAGGGTCGGTTATTTTTAAAAATTACCTCCAGCGCAGACTGGACCACATGGGAACCATTAAATTATATTCTGACACGTCAACTACATCTTGATCAGTTTAAACTGAACATGCCCAGGTCCAATTCAGCAGTTATGCCAGAATTGATATTGGCTGCTTTCTGCCGAGACACTTAGAGTGGTTACACCCTGAGCAGTGTGATTACATTCTGCATTGCTTTATGTCTGCACAAGACCATGTGAACTTGTGTGTTTTCACAAGGGCACTTGCGTGGTGCGGAGAGAGGGTAAATCTCTTCATTGACCAGCCACGCACTAGGTGTTAACAAGGCTAAATTAAGCGTAGACAGGCTCATTCAGTATTCTCCAGCTGCAAAAGGACAGTTCATTGTCCTCATCGGGGTGCATTTCGTCAAGGAAGAAAAGTACAGACGAACATAATTCATTTCAACATAGAGAGAACCGTATTAACAAGTTAGTGTCATTGTGAAACTATACAAGCGAATTTGTTTGTTAGTACAGTGACAGCAACGACTTGTGAATACTTCCATTCAGTGATGAAAATTTACGTTCACTTGTGAACACAGTTACATTCAGTTTGCACAACTTCATTTCAGCAAATTTATATTCAGCATACGAAATGATGGATCGAGGACACTTGCCTTCGTTATGTTAGGTCCGGGTGTGTAGTGTGACCTTCAGCTGTTAAAAAAAGATTATAACACTTTGAAGATCACATGAGCGCATTGAGTTTGAAATGATAAGGTGAAGTGTGGTACAATGCCAATGGTTACATTTCCCGTGTTTGCAAGACATACTCGGAATGGAAGCTATTGTTTCAGGTGACGTAACTGAAATGCACCTGGAAAAGATCTTAGGAGAAGCTTGAGAAGGACAGAAGTAAATAACATTCGATACAAAACCTATTGAATGTCCTACTATTCAATCAAATCAAATCTATTCTCAAGTCCATTCTCCTGCCTTTTGTCCAGAATCATTGACTCCCTTACTGATTTGAAATCTAACTCAGCCTTGAATAATCTTATTGACAATGTCTCTGCAGTTCTCTGTGGTAATGAACTCCACAAATCCATAATCGTCTGACAGGAGAAATTCTTACTTGTTTCAGTCTCAGATATGGAACATATTACTCTGAGATTATGCCCTCAAAGTGAAACAAGTTCTCAGCATGTACTTTGTCGAAACGTGTGGCGCTGGAAAAGCACAGCCGTTCAGGCAGTATCCGAGGAGCAGCAGAATGGACGTTTCGGGCATAAACCCTTCTTCAGGAATGAGGTTTGTGTGCCAAGGGGGCTGAGAGAGGAATGGGAGGGGGTGGGGCTGGGGGAAAGGCAGCTGGAAATGATATAATTAGATGAAGATGGGGGTGAAAGTGATGGGTCGGAGAGGAGCCGAAATGTGGAAAGGAAGATGGACAGTTCGAGATGTTAAGGGGCGTTGCCGACTTGGAAGATTGGAACTGGGTTTAGGTGGGAGAAAGAGAAATGGAGAAACTGGTGAAATCCACATTGACCCCTTGTGGTTGGTGGGTCCCAAGGTGGAATATGAGGAGTTCTTCCTCCAGGCGTCAGGTGGTTCGGGATTGTCGATGGAGGAGGCCCTGGAATTGCCTGCCCTTGGCAGAGTGGAGGCGGGAGTTAAAGTGTTCAGTCACAGGGAAGTGGTATTTATTGGTGCGAGTGTCCCAGAGGAATCATCTGAAACGATCCGCAAGTTGGCGCCAGCAAAAGCCATCAAGAAAAGTGTTTTAAAAAGAGAACTAACACACGTTTCTATTCACAAAATGTCTTCACCATAAATACAGGTTCCGTGACATGGTGAGGTCATAATTAATCTGCTCCAAGTTTGTCTCCAACAGTCATTACTACTCAAGTGATAGATATTACGAATGATTCATTAAGATCATTCTTAACAAACTTAACAAAACTTAACAAAATAACTTTCCAAAATAAAACTACTCAATGTAAAGTCATCCAATGAACGTAGCATTGATTACACAATATTCACGACATTTTCCTTCGTCTACTAGCTTCTGCACTCCTGTCACCTAAGGCTACAGATTTCACATTCATCTGCATTGGACTGATTGCCTAAGCTTTGCTGGCTACCATATAGCCTTTGAGAATCATCAAAATACAACACTTCTCTCACTCTACAGATCTCCCCCCACTTTGTGACCCATCTTCCCTCCATTGTATCTCTTGTATACCTTTGCATTCACTTTCAAAACGTTTTGGCTTTCTATTCTCCTGGCTGTTCAGCTCTGTTTAATATTCCACCTCAGCTACCTTTAGATTGCGACTGCCCATTTATTTCATGGCTTACTGCCCGTTGCCCCTTATGTTGTCACTTCTGCTCCAGTTTCAGGCTGCTCGTTCCCCACCCCAAACCCGCCCCCTATCCATTATATCTGCAACTGCCCTTTCACCCAATCTCAGTCCTTAAGAGTTACTCTTGTTGTCTTCTCCGCCTCTTGATGCTGCGTGGCTTCCTGTGTACTTCCAGCCTCCCAATTTTCTACCAGGTCAAAGATTGTGCCCATTCTACGACCGAGATCAGTTTTGTTCCCACCATATTAGATTTGCCTACAAGTTGCGGTAGCTTTCAGACATGAAATTGTCCACCCCTGGACAACCCCGGTTCAAAAATGTGCATCCAGGTGTATTAGCCATGTAATGCAGGACTGTGGGGATATTGCAGTCGGTTTGGTTTGGATGCTCTTGGAACTGTAGGTGTGAACGCTATGGGCCGAATGACCTGCTACCATACTCCAGGGATGCTATGAATTGAGTGACGAATGTGGTTTGCGTTCATGAATTAAAATGTTTTAATGGTATACTAAACGGCGATTTTTCATACGGTAGAGAAATTGTATCAGTGGAAAACAATTTAAAAAAGAGTTTTGTAAGGGGAAATGGCATATCTCACCAACCTGATTGAATATTTTAAAAAGTTGATGATGATTATTGCGGAGGGATGTGGGTTGGTTAGAAACGCTCTTGATAAAGTCCCACATGGCAAAATTATCCAAAATCAAAAAGAAGTGTATGGGATTTGGCGTAAGCTGGCTGCATGGATACAAAACTGGTTTGGTCATTGAATGCAGAGGGTAGATGTAGATTGGTGTTTTTCAGAATGGAGACCGGTGCTACAAAGGGATCAGCCTAAGGTCCTCTGTTGTTTGTTATATATATATAAATGTGCTGGAGAAAAGTGTGGATGGTCTGATTAGTAAGTTTGCAGATGATATGAAGATTGGTGAAGTTGTTGATAGTGCTGACGATTGTGCAAGTTTAGAGCAGCATATAGCTGTGTTCACGACTTCGCACAGAAAAGGCTGATGGAGTTTAATCCAGGCAAATGCGAAGTGATGCATTTTGTAGGATCATATTTAGCTGTGAATTTTTGCATGTGGGTGTGATCGTTGAGCTAAAAAAAATTCGTTTTCAGACGTTTCGTCACCATACTAGTTAAGTCATCAGTGAACCTTCGGATGAAGCACTGGTGGCGTGGCCCACTTTCTATTTATGTTTTTAGGTTTCCTTGGATTGGAGATGTCATTTCCTGCGGTGATGTCATTTCCTTCTCTTTTTCTTATGGATGGTAAATGGGATCCAAGTCAATGTGTTTGTTGATTAAGTTCCAGTTGGAATGCCATGCTTCTAGGAATTCGCCTATGTGTCTCTGCTTGGTTTGTCTTAAGACAGTTACACTAACATTAACGAGTAAAAAGGAAGGAAACACACCAAATATACAAGAAAGGTAAGCTCTAGAAATACTAGGAAAGATAAAAAAAATCATTGTTATCCTACCTGCAGTCAAAGGACGTTTGACAGTCATTTCAAATCAACGAGACTACATTGAGAAAGCGAACGCACTACTTGCAGATACAAACACTTACCAACAAGTGGCGATAGACCCAATACAACAACCAGAGAATCGAATCACAGCCCTACTCAAACAACTTCAGAAATCTGGAGAAATAAATAAGACTGACTTCCAAAAAATGAAACCAGACCAATTCATCACATGATGCTTCTACGGATTACACTAAATTCCCAACCAGGAGCTCTTCTCCGACCCACAGTCTCTCTACCTGGAACATAACTTCCAGATTGACCATGGAACTACACCAAAGACTAAACCACTTAGTAGAAGACTTGCACCACTCCATCCACTCCACCCAAGAATTCCTGTGAACCATGAAAGGCACCAAAATCGACGAGAATGAAATAATGGTCTCCTTTGACGTAACAGCCCTGTTCGCATCCATAAACATCAATCTGGCTAAGGAGACACTGACTACACTATTATAAGAACCAAAGATACATGCACAAAACACCACCAACTTCATCAGCAAGGGCAATGTCGTCAAGCTAGTGGACCTATGCTTTACCACCCACTCATTGCTTGCAGTTTTGATCGCCACATTACCAGAAGGATGTGGAAACTTTGGACAGAGTGCAGAGAAGTTTCACTAGGATGTTGCCTTGTCTCAAAGGCATTGACTAGTTTAAAAAGACCAGGCTTGTTTTCACTTGTTATGGACCAGGCCAGACCACCTCAGAACATTTCAAGAATGCAGCCCAGACCCTAAGTTTTCTCGTTGTATTAAGCATTTTTCGATGGATATTCCAGGAGTGTTGCAGCTGGTCCAATCACCCAGTTTTTAACAAAACAGAATGTATTTCCATGCAAACAAAAGAGTACAGAATATAAAACAGAGTAACATCAGAACACCCAATCGACACAAAAACGTAACTTAATGAGGCTGGTCGAAATAATTGCAATCCCAGAAATATTCCCATGACAAAATAGGTAAACTCAAACACAGGATCTTCGAGGAGAGATGGCATACGGAGAGCATCAGAGTGGAAGTATTTCTTCTGTGTCCACAGCAGCTTCTCTCAGTTCGCAGCAAAAATGTGATGAGCAGCTGCAAGCAAAACAGTTTGCAAAAACCAAACGAACCTTTAACTGGGAGAACTGCCCATGCTCCATCTTCAAGTTCATAAACCTAAACATATCGGAAGTTCTGCCATTTACATTCCCTTTTGAAAACAAAATCCAAGGACAATATAACCTTGTTAATGAAACAGCATCGTCGCACACTGCAAAGACTATGACTGAGACGAGACTTGAAAGAGGTCGAAAAATTATGATAGGCATAGGTAGGGGAGATTGTCGGAAGCTTTTTCATACGATTGAAGTTTCAATTATAAGTAGGCGCAGGTTCAAGGTGAAAGTGGGAATATTTAAAGGAGATGTGTGAAGGAATCTTTTCACGCAAAGCATGGTAGGACTCTGGAGCACACTGCCACAGAGATGGTGGAAGCAGGCACGTTGGGGACATTTAAGAGACATTTGGAAGGTTACATGAATATGGAGAGAATAGAAGGTTACGGACCGAATAAGGGCAGAAATCTTTTTTTAAGTTTACTTAGGGCATGATGATCGGCACAGGCTAGGGCAGCCAAAGGGCCCGTTCCTGAGCTGCACTTCTGTTTGTTCTTTGATATAAACAACAATAAAGAAATGATTGGTATGGCTCAAATTAGTCACCATTCAGCCACAATAGATACACCCTGCGTGACTGATTAGAAGCAAGGGTAGAAATATGAAATTATATTCTCAATCTTTCAACCCTCCTTCAATACTGGTGTCATGGCTGATCTTCAACTGTATAGCCTGATCCTGCTTTCTTCCCTTAACCTTTGATCACATGCGTCCTAAGTGCTGCATCTAGCCGTCTCTTGAATCCATCCAATATTTTGGAAGGGACGTATGTTGTGGTGTCCTTTTGTTGTTCAGACTATCGCGCTTTTAATACATATTAATAAACTGGTTATAAATTTGCATATGATAAACAAAGTGAAAATGCAGTCAGCATTGACGAAGAGAATAGCAAACTTCTGGAGGACAGAGACTGCAGAAAATAGCAAATATACAAGAAGTTTGAGAAGCGTGTTGATGCATTTTTGAAAAAAGAATGAGAACAGACATTTTAAAATAAATGGTACCATCTGTCTGCCTTAAATGCCATTACCTGCACATCTCTTGTTAAATTCCTCCGCCTCCTCACCCTCCTTCATCTTGAACCTTTGTCCCCTAGTGATTCACTCCTCCACCCTGAGTAAAGGAGGCCTCTTATTTTCCACTCTATCTATGACTCTATCCATGACTCTATCCGCAATGTTTTAAACTTCTGTCAGTTCGCCCCTTACCCTCCTGTGTTCCAGTGAAATTAACTCAGTCCTTCACAGCTAAAATCCCACATGCAAGGTAACACCCTGGTAAAGCTTTCCTGAGACTTTTCCAAAGTATGCATCCCTCCTGATAATGTGGTGACCAGAATTGTGCACAGTTTAATGTCAAGCAAGCCATTGTTCTTTTTCCCAACCGTATTTTCCTGTGATGCTACCTTCAGTGAACTGTGGACCTGCACACACGGATCCTTCTGCATATCACTACTCCTAAATGTTCTGTGATTCACTGTTAAATGTCCACCTGCAATTGAACTTACAAAATGCATCACTTCACAGTTGCCCGGACTAAACTCTGCCTACCATTTTCTGCCTATGCTTCCACTAGATTTATATTCTGTTGCAATTGCTGATGATACGCGTCACCGTCTGCAACTCTATCAATCATTGTATCGTCCACAAATTTACTAATAACACCGACTGCATTTTCCTTGAAATCATGTGACTTTAACTTTTGTGCCAGTTTGCCTTGAGAGACATTGTCAAAGGCTTTACTAAAGTCCATGCAGACAACATAAACCAATTTCCCTCATCAACCATTTCGTTACCTCCTCAAAAACCCCGATGAAGTTATTGAAGCATGACCTCCCAGACAAAAGAAACCATGCTGTTTATCACTAATAAGTCCACTTCTTTCTAAATGCGTAAAGGTCTTGTTACTGAGAATCTTTTCCAATGATTTCCGTACCACTGGGATGGGCTATATCTTTTATTTTTAACTGGAGCGTAGGAGGGTGAAGGGTGATCTTATATAGGTTTATAAAATTATGAGGGACATAGCTAATGTAAGCAATAGCGTCCTTTTCTCTAAAAGGGGGGGGGGGGGGGGGGTTCAAACCTGCGGAAC
>NC_057753.1:1758106-1778232 GCF_004010195.1 Chiloscyllium plagiosum
GGGACAAGTCTTTTTTTACAGAGATAGTAGTTAGTGTGTGGAATGAACTGCCAAACGAAGTGACAGATGCAGGTTCGGTTACAACGTTTAAAAGACATTTGGATAGGTACATGAATGCGAAATTCGAGGAATCTGAGTCAAATGGAGGCAGGCGGAATTAGCTTGGTTTGGGAACAAGTACCGCGTGGACTATTTGGACTGAAGCGCCTGCTTCCACAATCTGTGACTCTACGTGACAAAAAAAAACATGTTCGAGTATGTCTCAGGCACATACGCATGCTCACATCCAAACTTCTATTTGGTACACATAATCTTAGTTAAGATAGAAATTCTTCAATGTGCATGCAAGTGGAGAGAGGACCAACAGAGCTCTCACTCTCAGCCAATGCATTGACACAGCTTCAGATTTTATTTCTGGAAATAGAGTAAATATTGTTTGTGGAACAACATATTTACTGTGTTCATGACATTTCCCGTGGTAGAAAGTCTTCGATTTCTGTGCCACACTGTAATCTCCGCTTTACACTGTAATCACCATTTCAACTAACTGGATTTGAAAAAATCTGGTGTCTAAGTCATATTCTGTTGTTGCTGACTAAAGCAGAAGGGATGTGTTTCCCCAGAACTGCATATGCCTTGCTTTCTTCGACTCCTTATTTTGATTTTATTGGTGGTTTATTATATAAAAATGATACGAAGTAATTTGGTAGCTTCTCGGTAATTTTCACTTTTTCAGTTCCAGTGCGGTTTCAGTCTGTCTTTCGGAGCACCCGTGAACGTTATTTACTCCATGCGAGACCAATTCGTCTGCGTTGGCATATCTGTTCAATCCTGCTGTTGACTGGATGAATTGCTAATGTGTCTGGTCGCTTCAAAATGCGAACCTGGGGCATTTAAAGGGCAAAGTTGAGCCGTTTAGATTCATTGTTTAAAGTGAGCAATGAAATTGGTGAAAAGATACACAGTTCAGGCTTTTTTTGCGGACATTGAACAAATGCACCTTTTCACACAAGCATGGCGCTTGTTTTTCATCATGTCTCAAAATGCATTCTGCTGCTCATCTTTCTTTTGGTTTTGGGATCTGGTGGAAAAATTGATGTTGGGGGTAGAGATATCAACTTGCCTTTTTTTCATGGACGAGATGAGTGAGAATTAGAATCCCAGCAGTGCAGGGACTGCTGTGGAATCAGGACATTCCACTCATTCGACCCACACTGACCGTCCGAGACCATTCAACCCAGACTAACTCTCTGAATCTGTCCCGTGACACTGTATTTCCCATGATCAATTCACTTAACCTGCTCTGGTTTGGCCTGGAAGCTGGAGCACTGGCGGAATCAGAGATGGACATGGGGAGAGCATGTAAACTCCACGTAGACTTTCGTCTAAGTTTGCAATTTAACCCACGTCCCTAGCGCTGTGAAGCAGCAGTGCTAACCACTGTGCCCCTTACCACAGGTATTATTCATCCTGCTGAAAACCAGTGAGATCAGGGGAACGACAGTGACTGTATTTAGCTGTTGAGCACATCTACGATTGAACATTAATCATTTGGAAAGTTGGGATTGATTTTCACGTATATTTGAGACGGGATTAAACATTTTTACAATCAGTTTTCTGCATTTTATAAATTGCTCGGAAACGAAGAATATTTCTTCACGTTGTCCTCAACCGTTTGCAAGATGTAAATAAGCTATGAGTCATTTCTACTTTCTGCATTTTAATTACTGACAATGGGGTCTGTGCTACTTTGTAATCTGCAAACATAGGTTGGTTAATTCATTTGTGGAGCACTATAAAATTCAGTTTGCAAAGTGGACGCTGACTTTTTGGTAAAGTATTCTTGTACTTTTCTGCCCATTCCCACTCTGACTTTGGTCTCCTGCAATGCTGCAGGAAAACTGAATGGGAACTCAACAATAAATTTCAATTCAACATTTTCCAAGCTTCCATTCTCAACATGAAATTCAGTTTCTGCACCAAAGGGTATGGAAAACAAAGAGCATGAACGCATGGGAAGTGTTAAAGCTTGAAGACCACTGGCGATCTGTTACAAGGAGTCTGTGGAATGTTAAGCTAGTCAAAAGCTCACTGTGACAGGATGGGGTCACTGTGGCAGGATGGGGTCAGAATAGTGGAATGCACCTTCAACAATTTATCAAAGTCAGGTTGGGGCTGAAAGGTCACTATGGCGCGATGAGCTAAGAACAATTAGTAAAGTCAGCCTCGCCTGCTAAATAGCATCATGGCAGGTTGGGACAGTTCGGGCCAAAAAATACTTCGGACATGACATTAAATATCTAATTAATAGTAGAGTCATTCAGCTTGAGACCATTGTGGCAGAACATGAAATTATATATTTAATTAATAGTTAGTAGAGTCAGTTTGGGACAGAAGACCATTGTGGCAGAGGTGGTAGTAAAATATCTAATCGTGACATTAGAATAACATTAAGTAGAATTTAGGAAAAAAGCATTGTGGCAGAAGTAGAGAGATAATAGGAACTAACATTACTAGATTATTGTAAATCTAGAGTGAGGCAATTCTGACTAACATAGTTGGGCATCCTGATAAGCTCACAAAAACATGATAACAAAAAGGTTAAAGAGCCATGGACCCTGGGGTTCGGGGGCATTCAAGAACGTGCTTTCTGAGTGTCACGGTTTTTTGTTTGAAAATAAAAGACCTACCTCTTGAAGAACTCTCCAGGTCTCCTGGTGATTCTCTACATTTTCACCACGTCACGGGCAGTTTTCAGATCCTGGAAAACTTGCCCTGAAAATGTGTTCGGACCTGATTTTATGAATAGATTATGCTTGCTTATCCTGCATTTACCGATTAATCCTAAAATTCTTGAACAAAACCATAATTTCAGTCGTGAATTCTAGGGAATATCTCCATGGTGATATATATTAGCAGATGGAATAGAGAGGAGGAATATATAGTTCGTGGTGCAATTCTAAAGAGTTTACGGTGATCACGGGATTTCTGTTTCAGGAACATGCATCCTTGAAGCTATTGGGACTTATTCGTCGACAGCAAAGCAAACTGAATCTCAAATATCAAAAAGTATTGGTATTGAGAACAAAACGGAGGCAAATAATGTGGTACATTTCTAAATTTCTCGTTAGTTCACAAGTCTACTTCTGTGTGCACTTCAGGTCACTACTATTTACAATGGTAGTGAGAGTTCTTGGGAGTTTGTAAAGTTGAGCTATCAGATTGGTGTCAGAAAAGCAGGTTGAGAAAATATTTGATTAAGTTTCAAGATGTACAATAGGTTTAAATTAGACATAGATGTACAGTTTATTCTTATTAACTGATTGTACACTTATTAAGGTCAGATTGAAGTTTCTGAGGAAAAAGACAGAACGGGATGTGATAAGAACATTTTCACACAATTGATGGTGATGTTCGAGAACATGCTGTCATGATGGTGTTAGGAAAGGTTGATTTCAAAAAAGAAATTGAATTACTGTTTGAGAGAAGGATCTTGCAAGCATAGAACTGAGGAATGCGTATGATTGCATTGTCGCAGGTTGCAAGATTGGGCTCAATCCGCTTAATGGCCTGCTATGCTGTTTAGGGGTTCTGACTCTTTAGTGTAGTCTCTCCGTAAATCTAAAATTTTGAATTCAGTTGTCACTCATCCCAAGGGTATTGGAGCGTCTCGTTCGAGAATTAATTACAACTGTCCAAGCTAAGTCTAATTACCGTTTGGTTGTCTCAGTACGGTGTCAGTATCACTGAAGGGTGAAATTCTCTCACCGAAAGAACAGACGAATCTTTATCCTTCAACATTTGCATGCACATGTTATTCAGGCCCTGATGAACGCCCTGATCTCTCCAAACTCGATATAATGTAGTTTTGAGTTTCCTGTCTGTCAGTCCTCTGCCTTCAATCGGTGATAAATTGAGAAAGTCTGTTCGGGACAAAAATTCGGAATCGACAACATTTCTCTTGGTTTGAATTTGTTGAGTAGAAATCCTCACTGTCTGACACTTCGCTAAAGGAAGTTCATGCACGCGCCCTGTTGCACATTGCCTCACATTATGTGCATGCGTCTCATGGAATGCTGCCCCCAGTAACGATGGCAGCAGTAAACCGGGCCCTACCAAAGAAAAATAAATCAGTGACTGCGGACTGTTCGCTGCAGTAATGGTATCAGTCGTTTCCAATTCAGAATCGGTGGTTAATTTCGTTCATTATGAAGATTCCCCGCCCAATTTGCATTCCTCGCACCCATCCAGTTTCTCACTGTATCACTGTTTCATTATACTAATTTCATTACAAGTGACAATAAAGTTAATTCTAATTCCAATTCATGAGTAAGCTTGTTTGGTTAGGAAGAACACAGCTGTGAGCATATACTCATGGAATTTGGAGACAATATTGAAATTCAATGCCGAGGGGAAGACCTATCTGTTGTTTCCGTTTTTGGCTGCAAGGTTTGCATTGTTTCTTACCAGAATAAATTGAAGCCCAGTATCAGCGTCTCAGCACAAAAGACTGACATCAACGCTAACTCGTAATTTCATTGTTTGGTGACAGCTACTAATTTGACTATATAGCATAGGTCACTTTCATGTTGAAGGTGAGTCACGGAAATATTACCCGACCAGTATGAAATTTCGAAAAAATTCAAATAAGGATGAGTCATTAAAAGAGTGATGGTTGACTGGGTGATATGTTGTAATTGCATGATGTCGAAACTGTTGGACATCTTTCTGTTCCCTAGTGATCAGACCTGCACCAAGTAAACACCAATAGAAAGGCGTTTCTGTAAATCAGACACGAAACTGAAATTTTTGGAAAAAACTCAGGAGGTATGCCGGCATCTGTAGAGAGAAATCAGAGTTAAGGTATTGGGTCCAGAGACCCTATCTCTGAGGAAACATTAACTGTGATTTCTCTTCACAGATGTTGCCAGTCGTGCTCAACTTCAGTAGCAAGTGTTAGTTGCTTGAGGCACACCAGCTCAGGTTTGATGAGCCAGAGTCTAAGCTCTGAACACTTTGACACATCGAGGAGGCGAAGAGATACCTGGATTCTGTGTTTGAATGGGAAGTCATACTTCTTCTATTAACTACGTTGCATTTGGTCAGATACAACATAATTTTATTCCGAACGAGAATGGTTGAGCAATCCGGGTGGTACTGCCGAAGGAAAGAAAACCCATATATTCTTAGCTTAGTCTGATGTCCCAAACTCTTCTTCTGATGAACTCCACATTTTCAACACTCTCCAATGAACAGAAGCAGGTGCTATCAAACTGAAAACATAACAGCACTGGAATAGTCAGCCAACTTCAATGGTGGAAGAAAGGTACTTTAGATGATGTGACATCTCTGTTTCAGCACACAGAGCTGAAACGTTAATTCTTTTTCTCAACACACATATTAGGAGTACTATTTCCCAGTGTGGATTCTGGGAAAATCCTTACAGAGAAACGAAAACTCTGAGACAACGCTTAAAAATAAAGTGGCTCCTATTCAAGATGTGAATGGAAGAAATAAGGTTTTATCGGGTCATTGAATAAATGTTTATATGTCAGATTCGTATGGTCCTTGTTGACAGGGAAGCCAATAATTGTTGGGTCCGCATGAATATGATGTTGATGTTGTACTCACGTCAATCGTGATCTTAAAAACATAAAGCAGTACACCACAGAAACAAACCCTTCAGTCCAACTCATCTATGCCGACCAGATATCCGCAATTAATCTAGTTATATCTACCACCAGTTGGCCTATGACCCTCGAAACAGTTCCTATTCATGGACTCATTGAGATACCTTTTAAATTTTGTAATTTACCTGCCTTCTCTTGCTACTTATTCCATTCTCCACCACCTTCTGCGCAAAAATGTTGTCCCTGACGCCTCTTTTAATTTTTCCCCCTTTCATTTTAAATCTATACCCTCTAGTTTTTGACTCGCCAACCCTGGGAAAGGGCCTGGTTATTTAGCCGCATCATGCTCCAGATGATTTTGAAAAACCTCTGTAAGTGCAGCCCAGATTCTCCAAGTTCTCCAAGTAAGTTCTGGTCTAGCTTATCTAGCCTCGCAATGCAGCTCAACTCCCCAAACCCGCAACATCCTTCTAAGTCTTTTGTGAACCCTTTCACGTTTAAGAACATCTTCCTTATAGCAGGCAGACCAGAATTAAACGTAGTATTCCAATTGTTGCCGACCCAACCTTGTTTTAAGCCAGATCACACTAAAATCCCAGAATGGCATTTTCCAGATCTTGATTCATGCGTTTATATGTATGGCCAGATTGACGCTATCTGTTTGGGTGTAAGTATAGAAATTCGTCCTTGAAATAAAAAAGTTATACTTTCGACTGAAATAAAAGAGGAGTTGTTGTCTGCTTGGAAAAAAAAAAACCAAATGGCTTGTTTCAAAGCGCTCAGTACCAGCAAGACGGCCAGAGAATACACACAAAAAGTGATCGAGTGCCCTCAGATCAGGAATGGAGAGAAATGAGGAATGAAGCCTCAGAGATCTGGAGAAACATGCAGATGATAGTGGAGAATGTGTTGACTCTGATATTCGTCTCAAATCTCAAATAAACGTTTGCCTGGACATGTGTTTGCAGCTCCAGAATGTGCTTTCTTTCTGTGATAACTCCAGGGTTCCGCTGCCACCCTTGCACTACAGGGATCACAGTGCATGCCAACTGTCTTGGTGACTGATCTGTACCTTTTTCTCCTCTGAATGGCCACAAACAAAAACACCTTCCAACCTTCTGGAAATGTTGAAATGGGTCCTTGCTCATCAGGGCCTAACTCAGGAACAATCAGCAAACTTCTATGGAACTGCTGAAATAATCCGTCTCTAGTCGAAATGATAACTGTTAATGAAGGCTATTTCACGGTATATCAATTTCATTTCAATGTTGCGACTGTCAATTTTATTTACTTAACTGCGGTGACTTGTTCAGCATACCTTTATGGAACAATGTATTAATTCATTTCTCCACGTTTTTAACATCAATGACATTTACATCACCAACATTTCATTGTCTCAACAAAAAATGACAGGGAAATCTTCAGACTTGATTCTCCCTGAAAAATTCGATGCGACTTTCTTGGAGTAACAAACGTTTGTCCTCGTGGCTGGTACCTGTCAATCGATAATACATTTCCTAATACCGAGAGGAACATACGAGCTTGTGGTGCTGCTGTTAAGCCTTCATTGATGGTTCCTGAAGATACAGTATTATTTTGCGGGAAATGTGATGAAAATGAGTGAAGTGGTTAAATTACATTTACAATTCATGGAATTTTAGAATTCCTACAGTTTGGAAACAGGCCAGATGATCCATCACGCCCACATCAACACTCCAAAGAGCATTAAACCCAGACCTGTACCCCTACACTTTCCCTGTAATCCTGCATTTCTCATGGTTAATCCATCCAACCTGCACATCACTGGAAAACGACCGCAATTTATGAGAGCCAATGATCTAACCTCCACATCACTGGACTTTGGGAGCAAATCAGATCACCCAGAAAATAAAACTCCAGGCAGATAAAGGGAAAATTGCAAACTCCAAGCAGACATTCGCTGGAAGGTGAAGTCAAAATCGGGTGCCTGGTGCTGTGAAACAGAATTGCGAAACATTGAGCCACTGTGCCAGCCTGTGCTCGTTAAATGACAACTGGTACAGAACTCAATAAATAATTATATTTCTCAAGATAGAAACTAACAATAAAAATGTCGATCTATAAATGAATTAGTAATAAAGATCAATCAGTTTGCTATTAATGCAGAACTGAAAAAGCATCGTGAATGTTTAAAAATTGAAACGTGAGCAGGAAATTTTGGAGACGCTCAATTCCGTCCATAGCTTCATACGAGACTGTATTTCGTTCACGTTTCAAGTTTGGGAGCAAGTGGAAGGCAAAGTAGAGGTGGCAAGCTGAAGAAAAGGAATCGTCTGTGATATGGTGGCTTGAAGGGAAAATTAAGGTGAAATGAGTGACAGAGGTCAAGACACAATAGATATATCAGCAGCAAGTGTGATACAAACATTCAAAGTGAAGAAAATCATAGAAAAAAGAGAACAGAAAACAAAGTCAGAAAGACTACATGAAATAGCATATAAATCAAATCACAAAATTCTTGAACTTGGCCATCAAGGTTGACTATTGCCACTGATTACTCCCCTGTTCAGAACAGAGCAACTAACTTTAAGTATTACCGCTCCAGGAGTACAGCTCAGATCAGAACGTCATTTTCCACCACTTTCCTCCCTAGCTCCACAGAGACTG
The DNA here is from genome assembly GCF_004010195.1 of Chiloscyllium plagiosum. Lineage (NCBI taxonomy): Eukaryota > Metazoa > Chordata > Chondrichthyes > Orectolobiformes > Hemiscylliidae > Chiloscyllium > Chiloscyllium plagiosum. The sequence goes on from NC_057753.1 coordinate 1,766,383, forward strand.
ACATCGGACTGTTCCAATTCTGGGCAGAGGTGGGTAAAGAATCAGTAACCTGCAACCAAGCAGATTGCAAGTTTTTACTGTTCCAGTACTGGATGTCAGACAAATCAAGGTGTCATGTGACTTGGAAGTTAAGGCATTCACATATATCTGCAATGCTTATGTATGGCGGGATTGAGCATTTGGGACCACTTTCCAGTTCTTAAATTCATCACATCTGCCTCTCTCATCTCTCCATCTCCTTCCATTGTTTGCAAGTGCTGCCTGGTTCCATTCCCTGAATGACATCAGAAAACGACTTTGGTTTATAATGACAATCCAGTAGCTTTCATAGTCATTTTGTTCCTCAGTGTATCCGTTCCACGCATTACCAGGTTCATTACCTCGATTTAAAACTAGCCTATGTGTTCGTAGATTCTCTTTGACCAATTGTTTTCTGCTGTGATATATCAGATTCACAGGAAATTAGGGTGGGGGGGATTTTCTGTCAGGAAATTGGATGGAAATATTGTGACACGGCTGAATTACCAGCGTACTATCTGTTTCTTGCAGAAACATGCTAGAATAAAATTAAGTGAGCAGCGCAGAACGAGCATGGCCTGCAACTGAAGAGTTGTATTGTGGGATAATGCAAACCACTTTCATGAAATTCTGGATCACTGAAAACCTTGGGACTTGTTAGAACGTGTGGTTTTATGCAATTCTCAATTCCAGATCATCATAATCTTTTGATGTGAGAGTACATGCAAGATTGAGATAGTGAGACCAAATACATTTTTGTTTGTACCATCTTTTCCTTCTTGAATAATTTCTCACCCTTTTAATTAGGTGTTGTCCGAATAAACATTAGTGTATTTCAAGGGAATGATGATCACTTTAGAAAAGGCAAAATAGGGAAATTCAAGAGCACAGCCCAATCAAGATGTCACCTATGAATGAATAAAAAAGGAATGCATAGACACTAACTTTGAACTTAAATTATGTTCTGTGAGTTATGTATTTTTAATTTAATTCAGATTTAAATAATTTAAACGCAAGTGTTGGGGAAATTTCAACAATTTCTTTAATTGATATCTGAATTTACTCTGGGTCCCTGCATAAATAAATGGATTAATACAGGAACCCAAAAGCTGAAGCATAGTTCCTGCTTCCTCAAGAATAAAATTTGATTCGATGTAATTTGTACCCGAGAAATAACTCCCATTTGCAATTTGAACATAGAAAAATGTCAGTAGAACCAACAAATATGACAGGAGGAAACTGCCGGAGATGGCAAAGAGTAAAACAATTGACTTCCTCCGTTTTTCCAACTCTGGATCATTCTGATTCTCTCCATTGATCCTGATCCGGAGTCTCCTGCGGGCGTGACTAGCCAATACAATGTGCCTGATAGTGAGGGAATTGAGTAGCAAAATCAGAATGAATGGAAGACATGGGTTTAAAATTACTATTATCCAGTCAAATGCTACCCAACTGGGTGAGGTATAGTATATTGATTTGAGGCTGCAAGACCAAGGCACGTTGTCACTGATAAAGGAAGGTTCGTGTGCAAAATACAAAGGGATGTTTATGGTACAGCTTATAGTGCAGACAGTTATTATAACCACAGCTGCTACTTTCTTGGTGCAATATTCCATTTTCACATTCTGGTAACAAATGGCAATGAATCGATCAAAAGTGAAAGCAACAGTTACCCAAACAGAAGAATCTCTGACTGCATAAATTAATACAAGTCTCACACTGCAGACTGGGGTAATGGAGAGAAATGTCATTGGGAAATAAATACCCGCAATCCGGTTTAATATCACAGTTGTGATAATGACGAGGAGATCCATCACTGCCATAGAAGTCAGGTAATACGCGATGCATTTCGAAAGACCACAATGGTTCCATGAGAGGATAAGAATAACTGAAAGGTTAGCTAGAAAGAACACACATAAGAGTGAGTATGTGACATCGACGAATGTTAATGCAGCCAAAGAAAGATAAAAACAGTCATTCAGTGAGACTGAATTGTCTGGATGAAATTACAAACAAGGAATAGAATCCACATTTTGCAATGAAAATATATCAATTCAACTACAGGAAGAATAAACCTCAAATTGCTCGTGAAGTTTCAGTATTATGTAATAATGTTAGTAAGGATATTTCACACTTTTACAGACAAATTCAACAGTCTTTCTTTGTGATTGAGCGGCAGGAAATTCATTCTATTCTGGTCTTGGTTAATTTGTATAGACGAACAGAAGCAAAAGTAGCCTTGAACATTGGAAATTGAAGAAGGTGAGGAAATAAATAATTAGGAAATGCCTGAGGGGCAACGTCTTCACACAGAGAGCGTTGCATATAAGAAATGAGCTGCCATAAAACGTGGTTAAAGCGAGTACAACAGCCAGACTTAAAAAAGATCACTTGGTACGTGATTGAGAAAGGGTTTAGAGAGATATGGACGAAATGCAGGCAATTGGAACTAGGTGCCTGGGCATAATATTCACCATGGACCAGTTTGGACCGAAGGCATGTTTTCATGTTTTTTTTTCACTGAAATCTATGACTCTAATGAGTAATATTTTATCGATAAAGGAAATAATCAAAAGGAAGCTGACGAGATTGAACGTAAAGAAATCCTAAGCGTTTTACATTCAAGAAAACATCCCGGAAACGATCACTAAAAGATAAGTAATACTCACCTCTAAATTGAAAAAATCTGGGATTACACTTGATAATTAGTTTAAGATAAAGGAACGAAATGTTGTGAGAGGCAACAAAGCAACAGATTGGGTGAAATCCAAGTGTAGCTCTGTTGGTAACTTTCACTATTTTAAGTCCAACGATTTTGGCTTCAAATTGTACTGCAAGATTTAAGTACTGACTGAGTACTGCACTGCCCAGGATGTCGCATTTGTGCCAGTCAATAAATGTAAGGTGAGTGGAGTAAAGGTCGAGCAAAAAAATTAACTGAATTATCAAGAAGCTGCTGTTAATGTCCCAACACAAGCAAAAGGTAGCGTACCATGGCAAAATTGCGGTATATCAGCAGCTTTGCAGATACAAAGTTAATAAATTTGCAGCGTGATAATTATTTGCCAGTTATGGTGCTCAAAACACAACCGAAGTGCAGTTAAATTTAATCCCAGTGAGATAATTCACATGCAGGAATGCCTTTAGGAAAACAACAGGACCGAATGTCTGACTTCTGATGATAACAGAAAACCAGAAAACGGGGAGGAAATTATACTACTCAAGGAAAAACAGTGTACTAACAATTTATTAGGTTAAATGGTTGTGATAAAATGGAACGAAAAAGATCGAAATTAATTGAAAACATTTTGTGGTAAAATGCAATATTAATACCCTGAAAATAAACATAAGACATTTTCACCAAACTCCAGTACTTGTCGTATTCTGACTGGACCTTAGAGCTACACTTCTATTAGAGAGAGTTCAATCGTAATGGTTTCACCTGACATAACTATGCTTCAGGTGATATGAAAGTTTAAGTAGGAGACTCCTTCATGGTAACCTCAACCAGTGCCGAAATTTAAACATAAATCTGCTGCCAAGTCAACTGAGCTAACTGATCCCTTCAACACTGTGTCCCACAAATAGACAATTCTTTTGAATGAGACAAGTTTATGAATGTTATATATAAAAAATACTAAAAGGACATTGAGACAGCCGTGTTGATAACTGAAAGAAGGATTAAACTGAGAAAATTACAGAAGGTACTAAAACACATTCATATTTAACAACTAATGAATATCCTTTACCTGGAACCCCAATAGTTGCTATGATTGGGTAGTAAATAGCAAACACGAGCCCTTTTGGTAATCCGTGCATTTCTGTCTTCAGCTACGATTGCATTTGGCACTTCAGTGAATGTTATTTGTACCTGATGCCACGCTCCAGTGATCTTAATTACATGCCTTGAGCTTTTGCAACAATAACTTTAATTAAAGCAATCAAATTAAAGACTGTTTTTCCTGGCTTGTCTTCAATTTGGATGGAGCCGATTTCTTTTCATGGGCACTGGCACTGCTGCAAAGTGAAGTACTTGCAAGATGTAGTCTCCTTGATTTTAAAACCAAGTGAAAATGAAACAGGCAGATGCAACTGGGCGCAAGGTTTTTTTTTAATGAAATGGCCTTGTCTCTGAATAAAATGTCTCTGACCTGGTGTATCGTGTGTTCTTGTATTATCTGGCCATTTTCCTCTCCTGGTACTTTTCATAACCTATTTTGTTCAAGTCTGTCAGAAACTCTGCAACCACTTTAATGCAACACTCTATCGATGGATTATAGGCATGTTCATTATATGTCACACTACATTCTCAGCGCCAGTTTGTTTTTATGATTGCTTGAAGTGCTGTCTTGATCATGTTAGAACCATTATATTATATTCTGAAACTTCAAGCGCTTATTTAATTAAATTGAATTCAACATTAAAGCTCCAATTCAGCAGCTAAAATCGAATAGGTATTTATTACTTTCTGCCTAAGCATTTAAATTGCATAAAGCCTTTTCAGGATAAACTGTTCCAGTATATTCTATTGTAATCTGTCGTCAAAGGGCTATGTCGGCATGGCTATCTTCAGTATGGAGTTACGTGTCGTCAGAATGGCATGAAATCCAATCATTGAACTGACAGGTACTGGTCCAGTTCCACAAGATTACACTGAGTGTACATAGACACATTCAGTACTCTTGGACTATAAAAGGAATAGAGCCATATCCTCCGCAGGGTGCATTTATTCAGGGCAGAAATGTGCAGATAAGCACAATTCATCTCACCGTAGTTAGAATCGTATCAATAAGCTGCTGTCATTGTGAAACTGTTCAAGGGAATTTGTTTGTTATTACAGTGAAAGTAACTAGTTGTGAACCTTTGCAGTTAGTGTCGGAAATTTCCATTCAGTTCAGCATAGTTACATTCAGCGTACAAAAGATCAATTGAGGGCATTTGCCTTCATTATGACAGATTCATGTCAATGGCAGGAACTTCGGCTTTTGACCAAGACTGTAACACATTCAGGAACATGCGAGCACACTCAGTTTTGAATAGTTGAGGTAGAATGTGATAAGTTTGCAATGTTGTATTTCCACCATTTACAATATATCATCGAAAAGGAAGTTGTTGCTTCAGACGAGTGCCTGAAATGCACCAGGAAAAGATCTGAGGAGAGAGCACCTGGGAAGAATTGAAATAATTAACAATTCACAGAGAAAACCATTGAGTGCTCCATTGTTCAATGCGATCATGGCTTATCTCATAATCCTCAATTCCATTTCCCAGCCTTTTGCCAAGAACTCTTGACTTAACACCAATTACAAATCTATGTCTTTCAGACTTGAATATGCTGATTGACAGGGCCTCTACAGTTATCCTTTTTAATGAACTCGACACATTCACGACTTTCTGACAGAATTAATTCCTCCTTTTTTCTATTGTAAATGTGCCATCTCTTACTTTGACGTTATTCCTTGTAGTCCTTGACTCTCCCAGAGAGAGAGTGAGACAATCTCTCAGCATCTACCCTCTCAAGACTATTAAGATATAAAATGCGAAAAAAGGTCGATTCTCATCTTTCTAAATCCCAATGTTTACAACCCAAACGACGTGACCTGTCCTGAAAAGAAAATTCCTCCCTGCGTGGGATCAGAGACTCTTTACTTGACTGCTCCAATGCCATTGTCTCTTACCTTAGAATATTGGACCAAAATTGTTCAGATTAGTAAAGGTGAGGTCTAAGTAATACCTTATTTGGTTTTCTTCAGACTTCCCTACTTCTGTATACAATCTCCTTAGATAAAGGCAAATATTCCAGTTAACCTCCTTATTACCCACTGAACCGATATGTTAACTTTTTGTAATTTATGCGTGATGCCCCCCCAAAGCCTTTGTGCTGCAGCTTCCTGCAGTCTATTTTGAATAACAGCACCTGTGGTTTTCTGGAACACCTTCTTTTCCACATTATATTCAATCTGCCAGAGTGAGGAGGCTCACATCTGATTCCTCTGCAGAAATTTTGTGTCAACCTTGCTACTTGTCTTTCAACCAATTTATGTGATACCACGCTCAGTTATCACGTTAATGTAATGACTATACATTGCAAATGAATGGACGATAGTAGTCCCAGAGCTAATCCCTACGTACTCCACTAGTTCCAGAATCTTTTCCACATTATATTCAATCTGCCAGAGTGAGGAGGCTCACATCTGATTCCTCTGCAGAAATTTTGTGTCAACCTTGCTACTTGTCTTTCAACCAATTTTTGTGATACCACGCTCAGTTATCACGTTAATGTAATGACTATACATTGCAAATGAATGTACGATAGTAGTCCCAGAGCTGATCCCTACGTACTCCACTAGTTCCAGATTGCCAACTGGCAAATATCTTCCTTATCCCAACTATCTCTTCCCTTATCTCGCCAATTCTCGCTCCATGGATATGTACGTGTTACTTAGCTTGTGTTGTTGCTAAGTGCAGGACCTTATCGAGCAGCTTTTAGAAATTCAGACATATTACACATATTGTTCCCATTTATCTTTCTATTTGTTATCTCCAGAAAGAATTATATTAAATTTGTTGGCCATGGTTTCCATTTCAATGAAGCCAATGTGATTCGTTTGTGTGTTTCTAAATATTCCGCAGAGGAATCATTTACAATAGATTCCAACGGTTTTCTAAGGACTGATTTTACGTTAACTTATCCTTTTATGTATCCTTGCGTATTTCCAATCCTTTGGAAGTTTTTAAGCAGCTAAGGTCTTTGGAATGCTATACCGTGCATCCATATCCTCTTTAGCTACTTCCTTTGATATCTTTGGACAAAGCCAAAGACATGAGGTTCACGGTATGTATTGTGTCTTAGTCCCAATATTTTCCCCAGTAATTTTTATGTGCAATAAGTGATACTCATGGTTGTTTATTTTTTTCCCATTAGTTTGTCTTCACTTTTTAGTACTTTCGAAATTCTGTTAGAGGATATTTACATGCAAGGGTCTTTCTCCCCATTCCATTTCATCCCAGGCCTTTACTTGAAACTTTCTGGACGGCTACTTCTAAATTTTCAGAAAACCATTTGTCCATTCTCATCGCTCCTTCGTGAAGTGAATGGGTATTGTAGAAATAGTAATGGAGAATCCGTGACTGAGAGGTGGCCTGTGCTCACAGGAATACATTATTAGGCAAATTCATTAAAATTCTTAATAGCTTTCAATGCTCCATCAACTTTAAATCTAAAATACGGAAGATGAGCATTAACTCATTTGTGATTTAAGTCGGCACAAGAGCACTTACATAGGAATAAGAATATGTCATTCAGGCTTTGGACCCCAGTCTACCATTAATAAGACAATCCGTGACCTGTGACCTAATTCCATATGCATATTTTCGGCTCATATCCCCCAATACACTTGCATCAGAAAAAAGGAAGCATTGCCAATCTCAGAACTGAATTTAACAATTAAATTAACATCGATCAATTTCTGAGAAAGAGACTTCCAAACGACCATTTCTCGTGCTTTCTAACATCTCTCCTGAATATCCTGGCCCTAATTCTTAGATTATGCCCTCTAGTCCTAGAATCTTCATACAGGGTGGAAGTAGTTTATCTAGTACTATCTTGTATTTTCTTGTTCAAATCTTAAGGACATCGATTAGACCACGCTAAAACTTATAAATTTTAAGGAATAAAAGCCTAATTTGCTCAATCTCTGCTCATAACTTTGACCCTGAAGTCGAGATGTCATCCGTATAAACCTGTATTGAACGCCCTTCACGGCCAATATATTCTCCCTAGGGTGTGGTGCCCAGATCTGTTCTCAGTAGCCAAAGGTGGGTCTATCCAGGGTTTTGTATGACTGCAATATTTACATCCCTAAATTTCAACGCTTTACAAATGAAGGCTAGAATTCCTCGACCATTGGGATACCTTCTGGGGAAGATGGGACCTGTACATGAAGGATTGCACCTGAACTGGAGGGGTACCAAATGTCCGGGGTGGGATATTTGCTCATGTGATTCGGGAAGGTTTAAACTAATTTGGCAGGGGGGTGGGAATCAGAGCCACATGTCTGAGAGGGGGTCAGTTGCAGACGTGACAGTAAGAGGAAATATTGAAGCTAACTGGAAGGTTTCTCACCCGATGAAACAAAGGGGTCGGTTAAAGTGTGTATGCTTTAATGCAAGGAGTGTCCAAAATAAGAGTGACGAACTTAGAGCATGGATCAGTACTTGGGACTACGGTGTTGTGGCCAAAACGGAGACGTGGGTTTCACTTGGGCAGGAATGGTGTCTTGATGTTCCAGGGTTTAGAACGTTTAAAAAGAACAGGGAGGGTGGAAAAAGAGGAGGGGGTGTAACATTGCTAATCAGAGAGTGCATCACAGCTACAGAAACGAAGGTTGTTGAGAAAGGTTTGTCTACTGAGTCAGTATGGGTGGAAGTTAGGAACAGCAAGGAAACAGCCACGCATTGGGGTTTTTCTACAGACCACCTAATAGCAGTAGAGAGATTGAAGATCTCATAGGCGTGCAGATTCTGGAAAAATGCAAAAGTAGTAGCGTTATTGTTATGGGTGATTTCAACGTTCCCAGTATTGACTGGAACCTCCTAAGTGTAGATGGTTTGGATGGAGCCAATTTTGACAGGTGTGTTCAGGAGGGTTTCCATCCTCAGTATGTCGACAGACCGACGAGGGGAGAGGGCATTTTGGATTTGGTTCTCAGCAAAGAACCAGGACAGGTGTCAGATCTCGCGGTGGGAAAGCACTTTGGTGACAGTGATCACAATTGCTTCACATTTAGCATAGCCTTGCAAAGTGAAAGGAGTACTTACCGAGGGAAGATATTCAATTGGGTGAAAGGAAATTGTGACGCTATCAGACAGGAGTTGGGAAGTATAGACTGGGAGCAATTGTGCCACAGAAAGGGCACAACAGACATGTGGAGACTATTTAAGAAGCAGTTGTTGCGAGAGATGCACAAATTTGTTCCTCTGAGGCAGGTAGGAAAGGTAAGATTGAGGAACCTTGGATGACCAGAACAGAGGAACTTCTCGTCAAAATGAAGAAGGCAGTTTAAGGTGGAGGAAACAAGGATCTAGCACAGCTTTAGAGGATTACAGGCTTTCTAGTAAGGAGCTCAGAAATGGACTGAGGAGAGCCAGGAGTGGGTTCGAAAAAGGCTTGGCAAGAAGGATTAGGGAGAACCCAAAGGCGTTTTACTCATAGGTGAGGAATAAGAGAATGATCAGGGAGAAAGTAGGGCCGATCAGGGATAGCAGAGGGAACTTGTGCATGGAGTCTGAGCAGATAGTGGAAGCCCTAAATGAGTTTTATTTGCTTCGGTTTTCACCAAGGAAAGGGACCTTGTTGTAAATGAAAATTTAGAGGAGGTGGGATACAGTCTTGACCAGATCAAGATTGATGAAGTTGATGTGCGAGAAATGTTTGAAAGCATTAAGATTGATAAGTCCCCAGGGCCAGACCAGATTTATCCTAGGCTGCTCTGGGAAGCGAGAAAGGAGGTTGCTAAGCCGTTAGCGAGGATATTTGCCTCCTCACTCTCCACGGGAGTCGTACTGGAGGATTGGAAGGAGGCGAATGTTGTTCCTCTTTTCAAGAACAGTAATAGGGAAATCGCTGGCAATTACAGACCAGACAGTCTTATGTCTGGGGTCAGCAAAGTTTTGGAAAGTATTCTGAGGGATAGGATTTATGACTATTTAGCAAAGCATAGTGTGATTAAAGGCAGTCAGCATGGCTTTGTGAGGTGCAGGTCATGCTGCACAAATCTTATTGTGTTCTTTGAGGAGGTGTCAAGACAAGTCGACGACGGCCGAACACTGAATGTGGTGTTTATGGATTTCAGCAAGGCATTTGATAGGGTTCCCCATGGTAGGCTCATTCATAATGTAGGAAGTATGGGATACAGGGAGATTTGGCTATCTGGATTCAGAACTGGCTGGCTGACAGGAGGCTAAGAGTGGTTGCCAATGGAAAGCATTCTGCCTGGAGAACAGTGTTGAGTGAGGTCCCGCAGGGCTCTGTACTTGGGCCTCTGCTATTTGTAGTTTTTAATAAGGATGAGGAGGTTGAGGGGTGGTTTAGTAAATTTGCAGATGACACAAAGTTTGGAGGTGTCGTCAATAGTATAGAGGGCTACTGCAGACTGCAGCGCAACATAGACAGAATGCAGAGCTGGGCTGAGAAATGGCAGATGGAGTTCAACCTGGATAAATGCGAAGTGATGCATTTTGGAAGGTCGAACTCAAATGCTGAATATAGGACGAATGACAGGATTCTTGGCAGTGTGGAGGAACAGAGGGTTCTGGGTGTGCAAGTATATAGATTCCTTAAAGTTGCCACCCAAGTCGATAGGGTTGTTAAGAAAGCATGTGTTGTTTTGTCTTTCATCAACAGAGGGATAGGTTTTGCTGCAGCTCTACAAGTCCCTGGTAAGGCCACATTTGGAATATTGTGTCCAGTTCTGGTCGCCCTTCTATAGGAAAAATACAGAGGCTTGGAGGGGGTACCAGGATGTTGCTTGGATTGGAGGGCTTGTCTTATGAAGAATGGTTGAATAAGCCCGAACTTTTCTCTCTGGAGAGAAGGAGGAAGCGAGGAGACCTGATCGACGTGTACAAAGTAATGAGAAGAATAGATAGAGTCAATAGCCAGATACTTTTCCCAGGGCAGGGTTGACTGGTACGAGAAGTCATAGTTTGAAGATATTAGGAGGACGGTATAAAGGAGATGTCAGAGGTAGGTTTTTTTACACAGAGAGTTGTGAATGCATGGAATGCGTTACCAGCAGTGGAGGTGGAAGCAGAGTCATTGGGGACATTTAAGCGACTGCTGGACATGCACATGGATAGCAGTGAGTTGAGGAGTGTGTAGGTTGTTACTATATTTTACATTAGGATTAAATCTCGGCACAAAATCTTGGGCCAAAGGGCCTGTTCTGTGCTGTACCTTTCTATGTTCTATGTTCTAATTCCGTTGGCCTTATTGATGATTTTGTGCAACTGTTCGTGGCATTTTAAAGAACACCCAAATCTCACCGGACATCCACTGCATTTAATTACATGTTTTCTAAAATAAAAATACAAATACTTCTGAAAAAGAAAACTGACGCTGTCTTCTATCGAAGAAGAAAATTATCTCCCTAAAACGTTTCCTTGAAGGCGTGAGCACAGAATTAATTTGATGCATTTTTTACTCGAACTTCCATGAAAGTTGAAGCGATAGACATTCTGCATGGTTATTTGAGATGAATTAATAACTTAACTGTAATCTTCATGAAATAAAATTTCAATGTTAAATTATGTAGTTAAACACAGTATTAATTACAAAACGATCGATTACATTTTCTTCCATCTGGTAGTTTCTGATTTCGTGTAGACTCGAGATTTCACATTTTTTGCAACGAATTAACTAGGTAAATTTCATTGGTTCTCATTTTACTTTTGAGAGGTATCGAAATGCTCTCTCGACTAAGCAATCTGTCTCTAGATTTACAGCGCTCCCAAACTTTTCAGCGCATCTTCCCTCATTTATAACACCTGTCTCTCTTTGCCTTCTCTTTCTCAACTTTGTGGATTTCCATCCCCCTGGCCTGCCAGTCCTGTTTCACATCACAACGCGGCTACCTTGGGATCTTTGCTGTCACACTACTTCCAGAACTCCTGACTGTTGCTACTTATCTTCTCACTGACACCTCTTTCAGATGTTTGCTGCTCATAGGCAAGTTGAAGTATCTGTCTACTCTTCTAACATTTCTGTTTGGTTGCCACCCAAATGAATTTTCCTGAGAGTTTTGATGGCTTTCAGGCATGCATTTGCCCACT
>NC_057753.1:1778443-1823000 GCF_004010195.1 Chiloscyllium plagiosum
AACAAAGGGATCGGTTAAAGTGTGTATGCTTTAATGCAAGGAGTGTCCGAAATAAGAGTGACGAACTTAGAGCATGGATCAGCGCTTGGGACTACGATGTTGTGGCCATAACGGAGACTGGGTTTCACTGGGGCAGGAATGGTTGCTTGATGTTCCAGGGTTTAGAACGTTTAAAAAGAACAGGGAGGGTGGAAAAAGAGGAGGGGGTGTAACATTGCTAATCAGAGAGTGCATCACAGCTACAGAAACGAAGGTTGTTGAGGAAGGTTTGTCTACTGAGTCAATATGGGTGGAAGTTAGGGACAGCAAGGAAACAGCCACCGCTTTGGGGGTTTTCTACAGACCACCTAATAGCAGTAGAGAGATTGAAGATCTCATAGGCGTGCAGATTCTGGAAAAATGCAAAAGTAGTAGCGTTGTTGTTATGGCTGATTTCAACGTTCTCAGTATTGACTGGAACCTCCTAAGTGTAGATGGTTTGGATGGAGCCAATTTTGACAGGTGCGGTCAGGAGGGTTTCCTTCCTCAGTATGTCGACAGACCGACGAGGGGAGAGGCCATTTTGGATTTGCTGCTCAGCAACGAGCCAGGAAAGGTGTCAGATCTCGCGGTGGGAAAGCACTTTGGTGACATTGATCACAATTAATTCACATTTAGCATAGCCTTGCAAAGTGAAAGGAGTAATTACCGAGGGAAGATATTCAATTGGGTAAAAGGAAATTGTGACGCTATCAGACAGAAGTTGGGAAGTATAGACTGGGAGCAATTGTTCTACAGAAAGGGCACAACAGACATGTGGAGACTATTTAAGGAACAGTTGTTGCGAGTGATGCACAAATTTGTTCCTCTGAGGCAGGTAGGAAGAGGTAAGATTGAGGAACCTTGGATGACGAGAACAGAGGAACTTCTCGTCAAAATGAAGAAGGCAGTTTATGTAAGGTGGAGGAAACAATGAACTAGCACAGCTTTAGAGGATTACAGGCTTTCTAGTAAGGAGCTCAGAAATGGACTGAGGAGAGCCAGGAGTGGGCTCGAAAAAGGCTTGGCAAGAAGGATTAGGGAGAACCCAAAGGCGCTTTACTCAGAGGCGAGGAATAAGAGAATGATCAGGGAGAAAGTAAGACCGATCAGGGATAGTGGAGGGAATTTGTGCGTGGAGTCTGAGCAGATAGGGGAAGCCCGAAATGAGATTTTTCCTTCGGTTTTCACCAAGGAAAGGGAACTTGTTATAAATGAAAATTTAGAGGAGCTGGGATATAGTCTTGGCCAGATCAAGATTGATGAAGTTGATGTGCGCGAAATGTTTGAAAACATTAAGATTGGTAAGTCCCCAGGGCCAGACCAGATTTATCCTAGGCTGCTCTGGAAATCGAGAAAGGAGGTTGCTAAGCCGTTAGCGAGGATATTTGCCTCCTCACTCTCCACGGGAGTCGTACTGGAGGATTGGAAGGAGGCGAATGTTGTTCCTCTTTTCAAGAACAGTAATAGGGAAATCGCTGGCAATTACAAACCAGTCAGTCTTATGTCTGGGGTCAGCAAAGTTTTGGAAAGAATTCTGAGGGATAGGATTTATGACTATTTGGCAAAGCATAGTGTGATTAAAGGCAGTCAGCATGGTTTTGTGAGGTGCAGGTCATGCCGCACAAATCTTATTGTGTTCTTTGAGGAGGTGTCAAGACAGGTCGACGACGACCGAACACTGGATGTGGTGTTTATGGATTTCAGCAAGGCATTTGATAGGGTTCCCATGGTAGGCTCATTCATAATGTAGGAAGTATGGGATACAGGGAGATTTGGCTATCTGGATTCAGAACTGGCTGGCTGACAGGAGGCTGAGAGTGGTTGCCAATGGAACGCTTTCTGCCTGGAGGACAGTGTTGAGTGGGGTCCCGCAGGGCTCTGTACTTGGGCCTCTGCTCTTTGTAGTTTTTATAAGGATGAGGAGGTTGAGGAGTGGGTTAGTAAATTTTCAGATGACACAAAGGTTGGAGGTGTCGTCGATAGTATAGAGGGCTACTGCAGCGCAACATAGACAGAATGCAGAGCTGGGCTGAGAAATGACAGATGGAGTTCAATATGGATAAATGCGAAGTGATGCATTTTGGAAGGTCAAACTCAAATGCTGAATATAGGACGAACGACAGGATTCTTTTGCAGTGTGGAGGAACAGAGGGTTCTGGGTATGCAAGTATATAGATTCCTTAAAGTTGCCAACCAAGTCGATAGGGTTGTTAAGAAAGCATGTGGTGTTTTGGCTTTCATCAACAGAGGGATAGGTTTTGCTGCAGCTCTACAAGTCCCTGGTGAGGCCACATTTGGAATATTGTGTCCAGTTCTGGTCGCCCTACTATAGGAAAAATACAGAGGCTTGGAGAGGGTACCAGGATGTTGCTTGGATTGGAGGGCTTGTCTTATGAAGAAAGGTTGAATAAGCTCGGACTTTTCTCTCTGGAGAGAAGGAGGAAGCGAGGAGACTTGATCGAGGTATACAAAGTAATGAGAGGAATAGATAGAGTCAATAGCCAGATACTTTTCCCAGGGCAGGGTTGACTGGTATGAGAAGTCATAGTTTGAAGATATTAGGAGGACGGTATAAAGGAGATGTCAGAGGTAGGTTTTTTTTACACAGAGAGTTGTGAATGCATGGAATGCGTTACCAGCAGTGGTGGTGGAAGCAGAGTCATTGGGGACATTTAAGCGACTGCTGGACTTGCACATGTATAGCAGTGAGTTGAGGAGTGTGTAGGTTGTTCCTATATTTTACGTTAGGATTAAATCTCGGCACAACATCTTGAGCCAAAGGGCCTGTTCTGTGCTGTACTTTTCTATGTTCTATGTTCTAATTCCATTGGCCTTATTGATGATTTTGTGCAACTGTTCGTGTCATTTTAAAGAACACCCAAATCTCACTGGACATCCACTGCATTTAATTACATGTTTTCGAAAATAAAAATACAAATACTTCTGAAAAAGAAAACTGACGCTGTCTTCTATCGAAGGAGAAAATTATCTCCCTAAAACGTTTCCTTGAAGGCGTGAGTACAGAATTAATTTGATACATTTTCAACTCGAATTTCCATGAAACTGAAGCGATAGAAATTCTGCATGGTTATTTGAGATGAATTAATAACTTAACTGTAATCTTCATGAAATAAAATTTCAATGTTAAATTATGTAGTTAAACACAGTATTAATTACAAAACGATCGATTACATTTTCTTCCATCTGGTAGTTTCTGATTTCGTGTAGAGTCAAGATTTCACATTCTTTTGCAAAGAATTAACTAGGTAAATTTCATTGGTTCTCATTTTACTTTTGAGAGGTATCGAAATGCTCTCTCGACTAAGCAATCTGTCTCTAGATTTACAGCGCTCCCAAACTTTTCAGCGCATCTTCCCTCATTTATAACACCTGTCTCTCTTTGCCTTCTCTTTCTCAACTTTGTGGATTTCCATCCCCCTGGCCTGCCAGTCCTGTTTCACATCACAACGCGGCTACCTTGGGATCTTTGCTGTCACACTACTTCCAGAACTCCTGACTGTTGCTACTTATCTTCTCACTGACACCTCTTTCAGATGTTTGTTGCTCATAGGCAAGTTGAAGTATCTGTCTACTCTTCTAACATTTCTGTTTGGTTGCCACCCAAATGAATTTTCCTGAGAGTTTTGATGGCTTTCAGGCATGCATTTGCCCACTCTTCGATGGAGTTTAGATGTTGCATAACAGTTGCATTAATACTGTGAATTTTTAAGTCATGCTGATTGATCTTTGTTTACCTTGACTGTCGCATTGATTACAGTCTATAATTCCCTGCATGTTTGGAAGCTTTCGATATTTATATTGCAGTACAACATGAGTTAGGGCTCAGCAATAGACCTGTAGGACCATATATCGAGTTCCACCTTTTAATTCAGCGATTGTGCATCTTCACGCCCAACATGAATTTTCCACAATATCCCACAAGCCAAAACAAAGATGATAAGCTGCATTTATTTTTATACGAGGTGAGCAATAAATATCATGCATCGGTGAAAATATACATTCGGTTATAGTTTAATGCAGAAAGCAAGAATCCTGCATTTTCTTCAAATTTAGTTGGTCGCTTTAAACAATAATTCGAAACGGAGCAACTTTCGTCTTCAAAGGCAACCCGTTCGCATTTTACAACTTCTGGCCCCTTCAGCAGCTCATCGGGTAAACAACAGGGATGATATATTTACATACACAGATGAACCAAGTGTCTTGGGCTCTCAAAGATTCACGACATTGATGTGTGCTCCGAAAGCTGAGAAAACCAAAGTTATATTTTATATCTAAAATGACAAAGGTGCTACTAAATGATTTTCTGTCCTTTTTGCTAAAATATTTCTTAATGAAAGTGAAGCAATTCAGCTGTGATCAAATGCCTTCTTTCTCTTTCAGTAAATAGCAAGTTACATTCAGGCGTCAGAATGTTTCACCGCCAGTTATCAAGAAGTACAATGTGGCAGAGAAAATTAACAGCTTCTTCCACGGAGAGGACACTGCAAAGATCGATAGAATTTTGTAATTCAGATTGGACTGCCTTCAAATGTTGAAGCTAGTCAAAATAATAACTGGCAGGTCTTGCCCAGTGTGTAATTTCACTGCTTTGGAGATTATTTTCAAAGCACTCAATATCAATTCTGGCTTTTTTAAAAACTTGAACTGTATTTCTTAACAGTTGGCATTCATAGCAGCAGCATGGGAGTCGGTTAAGCAGATTTAATGTGGACTTCTCATTAGGAAACTGTGGAGCAAAACCTAAACCAAAATATTCACAATCATTTCTCACCAATGAGGGAGATCAACACAGAGCTCAAACTCAAAGGCAATATTCCCAAAACAATGTACACTGACTGAG
This sequence comes from Chiloscyllium plagiosum, assembly GCF_004010195.1. Lineage (NCBI taxonomy): Eukaryota > Metazoa > Chordata > Chondrichthyes > Orectolobiformes > Hemiscylliidae > Chiloscyllium > Chiloscyllium plagiosum. The sequence goes on from NC_057753.1 coordinate 1,783,326, forward strand.
ATTCAGTTTTCAGGGTATGTCCAGTATAATTTCCTTCAGGACGCTCCACGTTTCTTGTAAGTTTCTGTTGAAATCTGCTGTCAACAGAATGAATTCATAATGTTCAGTTGGCCAGATTGTTGCTTAGATCACAAATGTTCAGCATGTCATTGCTCTCGACACCTTTCAGGAATATGCAGGTGTCTCCCAGGAGATTTCATAATCTGCTGCGCACATGGACATTTCCCCCTGAGTTATGCCAAACTTTGTAGTGAAACCTACATTCAATTTATTGGATTGATTTTATAAATTCACAGGATGTGGAATCGCTGTCTGAGTCGGGTTTTGTTGTCCATTTAAGAGTCATTGCTGTGGGTCTGGAGTCTCATGTCGAACGTGTAGATAAGATCAGGCAAAGACAGTAGCTTACTTCTCCAAATGCCATTCGTGAATCTGATTTTCTCACCCCACACATATTTCGTAGTTATCTTCGACACTTATTTCCAAATTTGTTATTAAATTGAAATCCCACCAAACGCTACAGTGGGTCTAGAAACAAGAATCTAACGCACTGAGAGAACACTAACCTGAACATGGGGAGAACATGAAAAATGAAATAAATCGTCTCCTGAGGTTGAGATCGAACCGAATGCCTGGCACTGTGAGGCAGCAGAGCTAAACACCATGCTTCTTATCCCATGCTTGATTCAACCGGATGAGAGTCCAGTGAAATCAAAGGAATTAATGTTCAGATTTTGACGTCAATCATATCTTGGTCTGAACTGCATTCATTCCAACAGTTGGAATTGATTTTAACCTAAAGCTAGGAGAGAGTTTAATATTTTGGAAATCGGTTTGCTGTGTTTTGTTACCTGCCTACAACTGAAATATCTTTCTTTATATTGTCCTTAAGCTTTTGAAAGATGAAAAGAACAATGATTAATTTTGTTATTGACCAGGCCAGACCCGCTGAAAACGTTTTAAGAAGGCAGCGCAGTCCCTAGCTTTTTGTTTGACATATGTACAGTGGATAGTCCAGGGGTGATGCAGCTGGAATGACACACAACCTCATCACCCCAGGGGATCTTCCACCCACAGCTCCCAACCTCATAGTTCGGGAATGCCGTACGACCCGATTCTACCTCCTCCCCAAGATCCACAAGCCTGACTACCCTGGCTGACTCATACCTCGGTACTGTCCTATCGCCCCGGTCCAGGAACTCTCCACATACGTTTTGGACACCACCCACATCCTCTACCTCCTCCAAGACTTTTGTTTCCCAGGTCCCCAACGTCTCATTTTCAACATGGACATCTAGTCCCTCTGCATCTCAATCTGCCATAGCCAGGACCTCCAAGCCCTCCGTTTCTTCCTCTCCCGCCGTCCCCATCAGTACCCCTCCACTGACACTCTTATTCGTTTGGCTGAACTGGTCCCCACCTTCAGCAATTTCTCCTTCGAATCTTCCCACTTCCTCCAGACTAAAGGGGTAGGCATGGGCACCCGCACGGACCCCAGCTATGTCCATCTCTTTGTTGGCTACATAGAACAGGCCATCTTCCCGAGTTACACCGGCACCACTCCCCAGGGTTTTCTCCGTTACATTGATGTCTGCATTGGCGTCACTTCGTGCACCCACGAGGAGGTGAACAGTTCATCAACTTCACCAGCACATTCCACCACGACCATAAATTCACCTGGACCACAGTTGACACCTCCCTCCTCTTCCTGGATCTCTCCATCTCCATCAACGATGACTGACTCAACAATGACATTCTATACAAACCCAAGCAGAAGTGAGGACTGCAGATGCTGGAAACCAGAGTTAGGTTTAGAGTGGTGCTGATAAAGCACAGCAGATCAGGCAGCGTCCAAGGAGCAGGAAAATCGACATTTTGAGCAAAAGCCCTTCATCAGGAATGGAGGCAGGGAGCCTTTAGGATGGAGAGATAAGTGCGGTGGGGGTGGGGGTGGGGAGAAGGCAGCAAAGAGTACAAAATGTGAATGAAGTAGGGATGGAGGTGATAGGTCAGAGAGGAGGGTGGGGGAAGGTAGCAAAGAGTACAATAGGTGAATGGGGTGGTGATGGAGGTGATAGGTCACAGGGGAAGGTGGAGCGGTTAGGTGGGAAAGGAGAGTGGCAGGTAGGACGCGTCATGAGGACAGTGCTGAGCTGGAAGATTGGAACTGGGGTAAGGTGAGAGGAGGGGAAATGAGGAAACTGGTGAGGTCCACAAAACCCACGACTCCCACAGCTACCTGGATTACACCTGCTCCCACCCTACCTCCTGCAAAAATGATATCCCATATTCCCACTTCCTCTGCCTCCGCTGCACCTGTTCCAAGGGGAACAGTTCCACCACAGAACACAAGAGCTAGCCTCCTTCTTTAAAGACTGCAATTTCCCCTCCCACCTGGTTGAAGATGCCCTCCAATGCATCTCATCCCCGCACCTCTGCTCTCGAAACTCACCCCTCCAACAGCAACAAGGGCAGAACGCCCCTGGCCCTTACCTATCACCCCATCGCCTTCTCATAAATCGCCGACATTACCGTCACCTTCAAACGAACCCCGCCACCAGGGATATATTTTCCTTCCTACCCCTATCTGGTTTCTGCAAAGACCTAGTCAGGTCCGCGCCCCATAACAACCCACCTTCCCCTCCTGGGATCTTTTCCTGCCACCGCAGGAGTTGCAAAACCTGCGCCCACACTTGCCCCCTCAACTCTGGCCAAGGCTTCAAAGGAGGCTACCACATCCATCAAGGTTTCACCTGCACTTCCACACGTTATTTATTGCATCAGTTGCTCCCCATGCCATATCCTCTACATTGTGTGACTAGACGCTCTCTCACAGAGCACTTCAGCGAAAATCTCCAGGACACCCAAATTAATCAATACCACTGCCCCGTGGCCGAACATTTCAGCTCCCCTTCCCATCTGCCGAGGTCATGCAGCACCTGGCCCTCCTCCATCGCCACTCCCTCACCACCCGAAGTCTGGAGGAAGAACGCATCAGCTTCTGCCTCGGGACCCTTCAACCCCATTGCATCAATGTGGACTTCACCACTTTCCTCCTATCTCCTCCCCACCTTGTCACAGTTCCAACCTTCCAACTCAGCACCGTCCTCATGACCTGTCCCACCTCTCAATCTTCCTTCCCATCTATCCGCTCCACTCTCCTCTCCGACCTTTACACCCACTTCCATTGACCTATTGCACCCTCAGCTACCTTCTCCTCAGCCCCACCCCTTCCTATTTATCTCCCCTTCCTCGAGGCTGCCAGAGTCATTCCCGATGAAGGGCTTTTTCTTGTGCCGTCGACTTTCCTACTCTTTGCACGCTGCCTGACCTGCTATACGTTTCCAACATCACTCTTATCTTCACTCTAAACTCCAGCAGCTGTAATACCCACTTCCACCGTGGTGTAAATGGAATTTAGTAAAGCATTTTACAAGGTTGCATATGGTAGGCTATTGCAGAATGTAAGGAGGCATGGGATTGCTTTTGTTTTAGTGGTTTGGATCAGAAATTAGTTAGCTGGAAGAAGACAGAGGGTGCTGGTTGATAGGAAATATTCATCTTGGAGTTCAGTTACTGGTGGTGTACCGCAAGGATCTCTTTTATGGCCACTGCTGTTTGTCATTTTTATAAATGACCTGGAAGAGACCGTAGAAGGATTGGTTAGGAAATTTGCGAATGACACCAAGATCGGTGGAGTTGTGGACCGTGCAGGAGGATGTTGTAGGTGGCAGAGGGACATAGATAAGCTGCAGAGCTGGGTTGAGAGTTGGCAAATGCAGATAAATCCGGAGAAGTGCGAGCTGATTTACTTTGGGAGGATTAAAATGAATACAGACCACTGGGTTGATGGTAAGATTCTTGATAACGTGTATGAGCTGAGAGACCTCGGTGCCCATGTGCATAAATGCCACCAGGGCTGTTAAGAATGATTACAATGTTGAGGCTTTTATTTGCAGAGGGATTGCGTTTAGGAGCCATGAGATCATATTGCAGCTTGACAAATCTGTGGTATGGCCGCACTTGTTGCATTGTGCACATTTCTAGTCTCTATATGATAGGAAGGATATGAAAGCATTGGAAAGGATGCAAAGTAGATTTACCAAGGTGTTGCCTGGTATGGAGGGAAGGTCTTATGAGGGAAGGCTGAGGGACTTGACGCTGTCTCGTTAGAAAGAAGAAGGTTGTTAGGTTACTTAATAGAGACATGCAAGGTGATCAGATAGAGTGGACAATGAGAGTTTCTTTCCTCGGACAGTGATGACTAGCATAAGGGGACAAAGCTTTACATTGACGGTTGACAACGTTTAGGAGAAGATTTGTAGCTCGGGTGCTTGTTGTTGTGGTTATGTTCGCCGAGCTGGGAAGTTGCGTTGCAGACATTTCATCCCCTGTCTAGGTGACATCCTCAGTGCTTGGGAGCATCCTGTGAAGCTCCCAGACTTCACAGGAGGCTCCAAAGCACTGAGGATGTCCCATACTGTACTGCGTAGTAATGTTTGATGTTCTATGTCCAAAAAGGTTTGAATTTCATGCAATAGCTCCCTCATTGCATGGTGATGAATTTTAACAGAAGGGATACAGAGAGGGAATGTATAATTAATGGTAGAATTATGAAGACTATGCAGGGATCCAGGGATTTCTGTTTAATGTGCACATATCATTGAATGCAATGAGATATATTCGTTATCAAGAAAGCAAATTGGATCGCGATCTTTCTACATGTTGGTGTTGTAAACAAAAGGAGCCAAGCCATATTATACGTTGATAGAGATATCATCAGGTCACAATTCGATTTTTGTGTGCACTTCCAGTCATGACATTTTAAAACGGTTGTGAGGGTCCACGAGATCGTTTCAGATGAGATTTATCAGAATAGCAAAGCAGGTTGAGGAGAGATTCGATTCATTTACATGAGTTGTAGCATGGTTTAAAAATGTAGCAAAAGATAATGCATTCTCTTTATCTCATTTTATACTGATGAGGGACAGATTGACGTTTCTGATAAAAGAAGCAGCGGGAGCATGTGATCAGAATATTTCTTTCAATTGATAGTAATGTCTTGGAGCTTGTGGGCCCTTGATTGTGGTGGTAACAGAGAGACTGAGGGGTTCAAGTGCATAATTCTTTGAAATGTAGCCATTTCAGAGAACTAGATAGAGTGGACAGTGAGAGTTTCTTCCCTTGGATAGTGATGACGAGCATAAACGGACTTCGCTTTAAATTGAAGAGTTACAGTTAGAGGACAGACGTCAGAGATATTTTCAAAGTAGCCAGAATGATGAGAAGGCGTTTTACACGATTGCCTTTATTGCTCAGATCGTTGAGTAGAGGATGTTGGAAAATTATTTTGAGTTTGTGGAGGATGTTGGTGAAACCTCTTCTTGAGTATTTTTCGCAGTTGTGTTTGCCCTGTGAAAGGAAATATTTAATTAGATTGGAGAGGGCCCAGAATACATTTACTTATATGTTATGGGGAATTGAGGCTTTGCTCGAGGAAAGTAGGTTGGATTGGGTGGAATTCCTTCACTGGATTTTCGGAGGTAAGAGGTGGCATTTTCGAGGTTTTTGAATATCATGGGGGTCATAGATAAGATGAACAACAACAGTATTTAACCTCAGTTGGGGTAGTTCAAAACAAAGGTGTGAAAGTTTTAGGTGAGAGGAGAAAGATTTAAAAAGGGCGTGAGAGAGTTAACCTTTTACACAGAGAGTGATTAATGCATGGAATGAATTGCCTGAGGTAGTGATGGATACTGAGGCATTTAAAATGTTCAAAATACATTGGAAAATGTAAATGAATAAGAAAGGTTTTCAGGAATACGGACCAATCACAGGCAAGTGGGTTAAATTTAGGCCCAGAACATGGTTGCCGTGGGTGTGCTTTGACTGAAGTGTCTGCTTTCATATTGTAAGACTCTATGATTGTTTGTGATAAAGGCATAAGGGTTACCACACATTTTGGATGCATGGACGTACGCTCATCAATGAATCCAACTGGTAGAAGTGAAGTCACTAACTATCGAATCTCTTCAATGTCCATGTAAGTTCGGAGAGGATCAAGAGGGCTACCCACTGAGCCGCAGCACTGACAGAGGTTTTGCTTTTGCTGACTTTGTGGAAATAAATTTCCAGTCCTCCTGACAGATAAAATGTTCTCCAACCAAACGAACAGAAGAACATTTAGTGCTCATGTTATACATTCCTGATGAATCAAGTACATTGATCAAATCTTTTGGAAACTTTGTTTTGAGTTTCTTGTCTGTCAAACCTCTGCTTGCCCTGCCTGATAAGTGTTCAAAATCAATCATTTCATCCAGGAACGAAATTCAGAACAAACAAATAACTCTGTTCATTTGAGTTTGCTGAGAATAAATCCTGCCCATATAACCTTTTAAGAAAGGAGGTACATGCACGTGCCCTGCTGAATCTCGCCCTGCATTATGTGCATGTGTTTCATGGAATGTTTTCACAATAAAGATGGAGGCAATAACATGGTCCTACCAAAGTTAAAAGAAATCAGCAATTTCCTTTCGTTAGTTTCGAAATTCCTCCGTTTCTTCAGGTTTTCACGAAGATCCCCAACCCAATTTGTTGACTTCCCACCCACTCTGTTTCTCACGAGCTCACTCGTTAAATTTTCGTTGTTCTCATTTGAGTAAATGTAACAATAAAGCTGATTCTAATTCTTATTCATCAGTTAGCTTGCCTGTTGTGGGAGGCCAGGGATGCAGCCTTGAATATATAGTTCAGGGAATGTGAAGCCGATGTGCGATTTCAGTGCAAAGACTTACATTTTGCTTGTTTTTTTTTAGTTCATCGTCTGGACGGTTTTTCAACAGGATAAATTCAAGCCCACGATCAGAGTTCCAGCAGAAATGACTGACATGACATCAATGCATAATTCCATTGGTTGGTGACAGGCACTAATTTGATTATGTAGTATAGGTTACTTTCAGAGTAACCGTAAATTGTGGAAATATTTACAGAGTTGCACGAATCTCCAGAAAAAATCGAACTGTGTTTTAAATAATTGAAAAAAATGCCAGGCCAAGTGATAGGTTCGAACTGCATGAGTTGGGAACTTATTGACTCCATCCTGGTTCATATTGAACTATGATGTTTCTCCACAGACCTACTGAGTTCTGTCGCCAATGATGTTTGCGTGAGGTTCTTTGATTCAAAACTTATGAGCTTGAATATCATCTCCGACAACTGCAACATAACAGGGGCGAGGCGAGTTAACTGAATGTTGATTTTGAGTAAGCAGCCATTTCCCCGAGATTAACTACTGCAAATTCGACCAGGAACAGGAGGGTGTGACCAGAAACGAGGCAGGTGGAGGGTTCCGGGAGATAGTGCTGAAGGAAAGAAAACCCATGTGTTTCTACCTCAGTCTTGGATCTCAAACTCTACTCCTGATGAGTTTCACATGTTCAACGGTCATTGGTTCGATAAAAGCAGGTGCTGTCAAACTGGGTAAAAGCGAATTCAGGAATGTTCACCAAGTTCTCTGGAGGTAGAAACATATTTTATATTGTGTGTCATCTCTGTTTCTGCAGACAGAGCTGTTTCACATCTACAAATATTAACAGTCATGTTTATCAGTATGGATGCTGATAATATGCTTGGGGAAAGACGAGAACGTCGATATAGTATTTAAACATACGGAGGCTCCTACTTAAGATGGGGAGAAAAGAAAAACGTGGATCCAGGGTCTTTGAATTGTTGTTCATGGTGCTGCTAAGTATCTTCCTGCTGAACAAGAGAGTCAACAGTTGTTGGGTTGGCATGAATGTGGTTTTGGTGTTATACTCAGTTCATTCGTGATCTTATAGACATGGAGTTGTACAGCGCACTGAAACAGATCTTACAGTTCAAGTCCCCATGCCGCTCAGATAGCCCATATTATTCTATTCCGATTTGCAGCATTTCCCCCATATCCACCTAAAGGATTATTGTTCACGTACCCATTCAAATGCTTGTTAAATATGTTAATTACAGAAGCCTCCACCACTTCCTCTGGCAGCTCATTCCTTACATGCACCAACATTTGTGTGCAAATGAGCCCCTGCTTTCACTTCTATATCTTACCCCTCTTCCTGTTCACTGCAGTTTGGATTCTCCGTCATCAGAGAAAGACAGCTTCCACTATCCATGCCCTTCATGATTTTATAAACCTTCATAAGCACACCCCTCAGCCTCCGTCAGTCCAAGGAAGAAAGTCACTGCCGATTCAGCCTCTCTCCGTAACTCAATTCTCCAGACCTGGCAACATTCATATAAAACGTTTCTGAATCTTTTCAAGTTTTACTACATCTTTTCTGTAGCAGGGAGATTTGAATGAATTTTTCCAAAAGTGGCCCAACCAATCTTGTTGAATGGCTGAGCAGTGGGAATCGAGGGAAGTGATTGCTGGGCCTCTTGCTGAGATATTTGTATCATTGATAGTCGGGCCTCTTGCTGAGATATTTGTATCATTGATAGTCACAGGTGAGGTGTCAGAAGACTAGAAGTTGGCTAACGTGGTGCCACTGTTTAAGAAGGGCGGCAAGGACAAGCCGGGGAACTATAGGTCAGTGAGCCTGCTGTCAGTGTTGGGCAAGTTATCGGAGGAATCCTGAGGGACAGGATGCACATGTATTTGGAAAGGCAAGGACTGAGTAGGAATGCTGAACATGGCTTTGTGAGTGGAAAATAATGTCTCACAAGCTTGATTCAGTTGTATGAAGAAGTAACAAAGAATATTGATAAGGGCAGAGCGGTTGATGTGCTCGATATGGACTTCAGTAAGGCATTCGACAAAGTTCCTCATGGGAGACTGGTTAGCAAGGTTAGATCTCACGGAATAGGGGGAGAACGAGCCATTTGGTTACAGAACTAGCTCAAAGGTAGAAGACAGAGGGTGGTGGAGGAGGGTTGTTTCTGACTGGAGGACTGTGGCCATTGGAGTACGACAAGGATCAGTGCTGCGTCCTCTACTTTCTGTCATTTATATAAATAATTTGGATGCGAGCATATGAGGTAGCGTAAGAACGTTTGAAGATGACACCAAAATTGGAGATGTAGTGGATAGCGAAGAAGGTTACCTCAGATTACAACAGGATCTTGACCAGATGGAACAACGGGCTGAGAAGTGGCAGATGGAGTTTGATTCAGATAAATGCGAGGTGCTGCATTTTGAGAAAGCAAATCTTAGCAGGACTTTACACTTAACAGTAAGGTCCGAGGGAGTGTGGTTGAACAAAGACATTGGAGTGCAGGTTCATAGCTCGTTGAAAGTGGAGTCGCAGGTAGATATGATAGTGAAGAAGGTGTTTGATATGCTTCCCTTTATTGGTCATAGTATTGAGTACAGGAGTTGGGAAGTCACGTTGCTGCCAAACAGAACATTAGTTCACTGTTGGAATATTGCGTGCAATTCTGGTCTCCTTCCTATCGGAAGGATGATGTGAAGTTTGAAATACTTCAGAAAAGATTTACATGGATGTTGCCAGGGTTGGAGGATTTGAGCTATAGGGGGAGGCTGAACAGGCTGGCACTGTTTTCCCTGGAGCGTTGCAGGCTGAGGTGTGACCTTTAGAGGTTTACAAAATTATGAGGGGCATGGAGCGGATAAATAGGCAAAGTCTTTTTTCTGGGGTGGGAGTGTACAGAACTAGAAGGCATAGGTTTAGGGTGAGAGGAGAAAGATGTAAAAGAGACCTAAGGGGCAGCTTTTTCACACAGAGGGTGGTACGTTTATGGAATGACCTGCCAGAGGAAGTGGTGAAGGCTGGTACAATTGCAAAATTTAAAAGGTATTTGGATGGGTATATGAATAGGAAGAGTTTGTAGGGATATGGGTCTGGTACTGGCAGGTGTGACTAGATTGGGTTTGGATGGGTTGGGGTCGACATGGGCGTGTTGAATCGAAGGGTCTGTTTCCATGCTGTAAATCACTATGACTCTATGACTCTGTATGTTTATATGAATGATCATACTGAAGCTATCCGCTCAGGTGTAAGCATAAAAAGTAGATCTTTAAATAAAGGTGAGATTTTGGACCGAATTCAGTTAGGCCTTTCAACTCTGTTTATGGAGTCATTCCCATAAGGTTGCTTATGAGGAGCACAGCCTCAGAATGTGAATCAGGGAATAAGTGGAAAAAGTGTTTGAGTTCATCTTACTTAAGAAAGGGAGAGAAATGAAGAATCAAGCCTTTTGAGAATTGTAGACACTGGAGAAGAGTGAAAAGGATTTAGTTACACTGGTTTAGGTAATCCAAATAAATCCTCCCTGCTCCTGAGTTTGCCGCTTCAGGGTTTGCTTTTTTGCCTGGAATCATTCTCAGCAGCCATCTCTGTTTAATAGGGCTCGCAATTCAGAACTAGTTGTCTCGGTTTCTGATCAATTTCTAGCTGTGCTCATCACAATTCAGAGAAACTGTATCGAAACAGAGACTTTGGCTGAACAAGTCCACACCGACTCTTGGAAGAATATCCCAACCCTACATTTACCCCGACTCATGCACTTAACCTACAGGTCCCGGAATACTATGGACAATTTAGCATGGCCAATTCATCGAAACTGCATATCTTTGCATTGTGGGAGGAAACCGGACCACCTGAAGGAAACCCACGCAGATACAGGGAGAATGTACAAATTCCACGCAGAATGTCGCACGATGTGGGAAACGAACGTGGGTCCCTGGTGCTTTGAGGCAGCAGTGCTCACCATTGAGCCACTGTAATGCCTTAATGTTGGAAATGAATGTTGGAATGAATTCAAGGGAGTAGTGCAGAGCCAGCATGACGCATTATCTCAGAGTTGTCGTGAAGCATTGTGAAATCCGTTTTCATGCTAATCAGTATTACTGAGAACATTGGTAATCATGATAACCTCCTTTATATATAATTATCATCACAGATCATCATAATATTTTGACGTGAGATTATATGCAAGATAAAGTTGACGAGAGCGGAAATATTTTGGTTTTCACTACGTTTTCCTTCTTGAATCACTCCTTGCCCTTTTAATTCCAGGCATTTCTGCGAACAAGTATTGATGTATCTCAGGGACTGCTGATCACAACATAGAAGACAAAGTAGGAGAATTCAAGAACACAGCCTAATCAGGACAACATGAGTAAATGAACACAAAAAGCATGTATAATCAATAATGCTGAAATAAAATTACATTTTTCTGTGATTTTAATGTGATCACTATTAAAATGATTGATACACAAGTGACAGGGAAAATATGAACAGTTTCTTCAGTTGCTCTCCAAATTTACACTGTATTCCTGCATAAATAAATAGGTTGATGCAGAAACTCAAAAGCTGAAGCATCAACCCACCTTCTTCAACAATCTTTGATTCATTGTAATTTGAACCTGAGAAATACCTCCCGTTCGCAATTTGTATATTGAGGAAAATCAGGAGAACCAACAAATACGAGAGGAGGAAACTGCCCGAGATGGCGAAGAGTTTCTTCCGTTTTTCCATATCTGGGTCACTTTGATTCTCTCCAATTCTCTTGAACTGGAATCTCCTGCGAACTCTGCTGGCCAAAACAATGTGCCTGACAGTGAGGGCATTGAACAGCAAAATCAGAATGAATGGAAGGCAACTGGGTTTGAAATTCCTATCATCCAGTTGAATGCAACGCAACTGGGCGAGGTATAAAATATGGATTTGGTGTTGCAACACTAAGGTACGTTGTTTGTGATAAAGAAAGGCTCGTAAATAAAGTACAAGGGGATGTTTCTGATGCAGCTCAGCATGCAGGGAGTTGCTGTAACTACAACCACTACTTTTCCAGTGCAATATTTCATTTTCAGCTTCTGGCAACAAATGACAATAAATAGAGCAAAAGTAAAAGTGGCAATTACCCAGGGAGACGAATCTCTGACTCCATAAAGTTACACACGACTGTCCCTACAGACCGGGGTGATGGACAGAAATGTCATTGGGAAGTAAATAGCACAAAGCGATTTATTATCACAGCTGTGATAATGACCAGGAGATTAGTTACCGTCAAGGAAATCAAGTAATATGCAATGAATTTTGAAAGACCGCACTTGTCGCATGACATGATAACGATCATTGAAAGGTTAGCTATGAAAAAAAAGACATCATGAGTGAATACTGTACATGAAATCAACGAACGTAGATGGTGTCTGAGAAAGACACGCGCAGTTATTTTGCTATGAAAATCTTCCTGGCAGCAATTACAAAGAGAATAAAGAGTTCACATTTTGCACTGATTTTCAATTCAACTGCAGAAAGATAAAAACCTCCAATTGGCAGCGAACACAATCGCATGTAATTGTGGCAATGGGGGAGTATTCTCAGTTTTCACATTATTTTTTAGATGCAGATGCAGGAAATTCCTTCTATTCTGTTATTGGAAAATTAGTACAGAGAAATAAAAGCAAAAGTAATCTGAAACGTTAGTAATCTGAAGAAGCAGTAATTGTATGCTATCCAAGGAATGCAAACTAATTTTTAAAAAAAGAAGGCATTGAAAGTAAAACATTTCATTTTGACGCACATGTGCAGGCAGAGATAAGTTTAAAAGAAAAGTAAACTTGTTTTGAAAGGAAAGAAAAACTGGGATTGCAACTGATAATGATCTTAAGCTAATACAACATTTTTCTGTGACAGACAACAGCGCAATAGAATAGACGAAATCTAGACATAATTCAGTTGGCAATGTTCTCCTGTTTGATTCGAATGATTTTTGTTTCTAATCGAATGGCAAGACTTCAGAATTGACTAAATATAGAACTGCCCAGGATGTTGCATTTGTGAAAAACTAATAAATGTAAAGTACGAAGAATAGCATTTCAATACAAAATCTAACTGAACTGTCAAGAAACTACCGTTAATATTCCATCGCAAACAACAAGCATTGCACCATTGTAGAACTACACAACGTCAGTCGTTGTGCAGATGTAAAACATGTGGTAAGTTTGTAATGTGATAATTAATTGACAGATGTATTGCTCAAAATCCTTTAGAAGTGCAATTCAGTAGTCATCCCACTGAGATTATTCGTGGGCAGTCATGGTGGTAGGAACACAACAGTACAACTGTTCTGAGTTCTGATGATAACAATAAGCCATTTAAAGAGTGGAAAAATTGTAGTACTCAAGAAAAATAATTGCACTACCCAAGTAAGCAAACTATGCAATTGAAAAGGAAAAATAACATAGTTATTCCAAAATAAGATAGAATTTCATGGATTTTTTTTCGTGAAATGGAACATCAATGTCCATTAAAGGAAGCAGAGACGCTCTAACCCACTGAACTTAAAGTTACCATACTCTTGCTGGACCATAGGGTTGCTGTTGTGTGAGAGAGAAAACGCTAGTGATGATTTAATCTGAAGGTCATTATGCATCAGGCGAAATAGAGGTTAAGAAGAATAGTCCATCGTGTTAAACGTAGTCAGTGCATGAATTGAACCAAAATACAGCAGTCAAGTCAAAATGCTAACTGACTCCATTAAAAATTGCATACCCCAAATAAGCAATCCTACTGAATTTCGCCAAGTTATCGAACTGAATATCGAAAAGATTATGAGGTCATTGGGACCACAGTATTGATAACTGAAAGAAGGGGTAACTTGCTATGAGAAAATTAAAGAAACTATTGTAAATCATTTTTATTCAGAAACTGATGCATATCCTTTACTTGGAAGGCCAGTAGTTGTCAAGATTGGATAGTAAACATCAAATACGATCCATTTTAGTAATCCATGCATTTCTATCTCAAGCTGCAGTTGCTTTCAGCACTATAGCAGATGACATTTAGAACTGATGCCAGACTCCAGGGGATAAAATTAATTGCATTGCGCTTTTGCAATAATTACTCTAATTGAAGCAAGCAGATGAAAGATTCTTCTTTCCAGCTCTCCTTCAATTTTGCTGGAAAACAGATTTTATTCGTGGTCAATGGCATTGCTTCAAGTTGTAGTCGCTCTGTTTTGAGAAGATTTGTAGCTCAGGTTGAGGTTTTGGATTTAGGTTTGCTCGCTGAGCTTGATGGTTCATTTCCAGACGTTTCATCACCCTAATAGATAACATTTCAGTGGGCTCAGGTGAAGCACTGCTGAAAATTCCTGCTTTCAATTCATATGCTTGGGTTTCTTTGGGTTGGTGATGTCATTCCATGTTATTTCCTGTGGTGAAGTAACTTCCTGTTCCTTTTCTCAGGGGGTGGTAGATGGGGTCTAACTCGATGTGTTTCGGTTGGAATGTCATGCATCGAGGAATTCTCGATCGTGTCTTTATTTGTCATGTCCTAGGATGGATGTCTTGTCCCAGTCGAAGTGGTGTCTTTCCTTATCCACATGTAAGGATACTAGTGAGAGAGTGTCATGTCTTTTGTGGCGAGTTGGTGTTCAAGTATCCTGGTGGCTAGTTTTTTACCTGTTTGTCCAGTGTAGTGTCTGTTATAGTCCTTGCACGGTATTTTGTAAATGACATCAGTTTTGGCTGTTGTCTGCATTGGTCATTCAAGTTCATTAGCTGCTGTTTTAGTGTGTTGGTGGGTTTGAGGGCTACCATGATGCCAAGGTATCTGAGTAGTCTGGCAGTCATTTTCGAGATGTCTTTGATGTAGGGGAGAATGGCTAGGTTTTCTGGACGTGTTTTATCTGTGTATTTGTGTTTGTTGCTGAGAAATCGGCGGACAGTGACCATTGGGTACCCATTGTTGTTGAATACACGGTATAGGTGATTTTCCTCTGCTCTGCATAGGGCCTCTGTGCTGCAGTGTGTGTTGGTCGTTGAAATAAAGTTTTGATGCAGCTTCGTAGTCGCTGTGTTTTTTTTAAAAAACTAAAATGTGTAATTGGCTGCTGCAAATGTGCACAAGAATTTTTTGCATGCAATATCCTTGTCTATGAAAAAGAAAATCATTGACCTGACATCGTGTATTTAACGGAATATGCGGCCACGTTTCCTTTCCTGTTTATTATTCAGTTTGTGCAATCAGTGATTAGTTCCATGCTGCGTTCCAGTTCCTGTGAAACTGTACAACCACTTTAAAGCATCAGTCTGTGCAATGATTATGGGTATATCCATTATATTTCATGCTACGTTCACAGAGTCAGTTACATTTACAAGTACTTCGTGTGCAGCCCGGACTACGTGGTACCCGTTATATTATATCCTTATTTGTTAAGCACATTTTGATTAAATTCAATTCAACATCCGCTGTTCATATTCGCAAAAGTATTAGAATGGATATTTTATACTTTCTGTCTATGTATTTAGCGTGGGTAAAGCCTGTTCAGTGTGATTACATTCATCACAAACTGGTCCAGTGCGTACTGTTGCATTCTGTCCACACAGGATCATATCACTGTGGTTGCCTTCAGTCAGGGGGTTGTGTAAGGGAGGGTGGAGTTACATCTATTCATTGAACATATAGGAACTGCCCCATTTTCACAAAACCACATTGAGTGCAGACAGGCTCATTCAGTACTCTCTGATACAAAAGGACCGATCCATGTCCTCCTCAGGTATATTTAGTCAGACCTAAAAGTTACAGAGGAGCACACTTCATGTCAACGCAGAGAGAAGCATTGCAACAAGTTAACATCATTGTGAAAATGTGAATTTGGTTACTGTAGAGTGAAAGGAACTAGTGAATATTTGCCTTACATTCAAGGTACACAGCTTCCGTTCAGCTCAGTTATATTAAACGTACACAGGATCAGTTGAGGACACTTGCCTTTGTTGTGCCAAGTCCACGTCAGCAGCTTTTTTCAAGACGAGAACATGTTCAGCAGCAGATGAGCTCATTGAGTTTCAAATGGTGAGGCAAAATGTAAAATGACAAGAGTTGTTTCCTGTGTTTGCAAGACATCACCGAAAAATAAGCTGCTGTTTCAGGTGAGTGCCTGAAATGTCTGCAGAATAGATCTTAGGAGAGACATGGAACATAAACATAGAAAAGTACAGTACAGGCCAGGCCTTTCGGTCCACGATGTTGTGCCGAGGATTAACCTTTATTTAAAATAAAATAACCTAACCTCCACACCCCTCAGTTCACTGCTGTCCACGTGCATGTCCAGCAGTCGATGAAATGTCCCCAATGACTCTGCTTCCAACACTGCTGACGGCAATGCATTCCATGCGTTCACATCTCTCTACATAAAGAAACCTCTGAAGTCTCCTCTATACCTTCCTCCAAAACCTTAACATGATGGCCTCTCGTGTCAGTCAATCCTGCCCCGTGGTGAAGTCTCTGGATATCGACTCTATCCATGCCTTTCATTGTCTTGTACACCTCGATCAGGTCACTTCTCTTCCTCCTTCTCTCCAGAGAAAAAAAGTCCGAGCTCAGTCAACTTCTCTTCATATGACAAGCCTTTCAGTCCAGGCAGCACACTGGTAAACCTTCCTTGCGCACTCTCCAACATCCCCGCTTCTTTCCTATAATAGGGCGATCAGAACTGGAGACAGTATTCCTATTGTGGTCTCACCAGGGTTTGTCGAATGCAGTCAAACCTCCCGACTCTTAAACTCGAATTCCCCGTTAATGAAAGCCAAAGCACTATATGCATTCTCAACAACTTGTGTGGCAACTTTGAGGGATCTATGCACGTGAACACCATGATCTGGCTGTTCTTCCAAACTGAGAAGAGTCCTGTCTAATCCTATATTTAGCATTCAAATTCGATCTTCCAAAATGAGTCACAGCATTTATCCAGGTTGAACCCCATCTGCTATTTCTCAGCCCAGCTCCCCATCCTGTCAATGTCACGATGCAGCCTGCAAGAGCCCTCGATGGTATCAATGGCACCTCCAAACTTTGTGTCATCGGCAAATTCACAAACCCACATCTCAATCTCCTCGTACATGTTACTTATAAAAACTACTAAGAGCAGACGTCCAAGAACAGCGCCCTGAGGGACACCACTCAATACTGACCTCCAGGCAGAGTCCTTTTCATCGAGACCCCTTCTCTGCCTTTTGTCAACCAACCAATTCTGAATCCAGAGAGCCTTTATCCCATACATCCTGGCTTTATGAATGAGCTTACCATGGGGAACCTTATCAAATGACTTGCTGAAGTCCATATACAACACATCCACTGCCTAAGCATCGTCAAGCTTTCTCGCCACTTCCTCAAAGAACTCAAAGAAATTTGTGAGGCCCTGCCCCTCGCAAAGCCATGCTGACTGCTTTTTAATAACACTATACATTTCCTAATAGTCATAAATCCTATCCCGCTGAATCATTTTCAAAACCTTGCTGACCAAAGACGTAAGACTGACTGGTCTGTAATTGCCAGGAATTTCCATATTACACTTCTTGAAAAGAAGAACAACGTTTGCTTCCCTCCAATCCTCCGGTACGACTCCCATGGAGAGTGATGAAGCAAAGATCTTCGCCAGCGGCTTCGCAACCTCCTTTCTCCTTTTCTGGAGCAACGTAGGTTCCAGTCAATATTGGAAAAGTTGAAGTCTCCTATAACAACAACTCTGCTGCATCTGCATTTTTTCAAACTCTGCCAGCCTATGAGTTCTTCGATCTCAGTACTCCTGTTAGGGGGTCTGCAGAAACCCCCACTGAGGTAGCTGCTTACTTGCTCTTCCACCCATACTGACTTTGTAGACAAACCTTCCCCGATAATCGTCTTTTCAGTAGCTGTGCCCGACTCTCTGATTAGAATGGTGCACGCCGTCTGCATTCTAACGCCCCCCTTTCTTTTTAAATGTTTTGAAGCCTAGGAGATCTAGCAACTATTCCAACCAGCGTGAAACCCACGTCTCCCTCATTACCACAACATCATAGTCCCAAGTATTGATCCATGCTCTAAGTTCATCACTCTTATTTCTGATACTCCTTGCCTTAAAGCAGACACACTTTAACTGATCCTTTTGTTTCATCACATGAAAAACGTCCCCGAGAGATTCACTACATCCGGTCACTGCCCCATCCACAACTACCCCCATCTCAGATATGTAGTTCTGGTTCCCAACCTCCTGCCAAGCTTGCTTAAACCCTCCCAAACCAGATAAGATAATCTCCAAACCTGGATATTTGTGCCCCTTCAGTTCAGTTGTAACTTTCCTTCATGTGCAGGTCCCACCTTCCCCAGAAGATGCCCTAAGGGGAGCATCTAAGTATCTAATGCTCTAAGTATCTGCAGCCCTCCCTCCTGCACCAGCTGCGCAGCTACGTGTTAAAGTGCACTCGCTGCTTGTTCCTTACCTCACCTCGTGTGGCCCTGGTAGAAAACCTGAGAGCTCTACTCTACTCGTCATGCTCTTCAGCTTCCAACCTATCTCTCTGTAATCACTTTTCAGATCGTCAATCGCTTTCCTGGCTCTGTCAATGGTGCCAATATGGATTATGATTTCTGGATGCTCACCCGACCCCCTTAATAATCTTGTAAACCTGATCGGCGATATCCCAGACCCTGGCTCCGGAAGGAAACATATCTTCTGGGACTCCCATTCCTGACCAAAAAAATCCTACCACGAGTGCTTTTCTATTCTTCCCCCTTTCCTTCTGAGCCATAGTGCCAGACTCAGTGCAAGAGTCCTGGCAACTATGGCTTTGCCCTCGTAGGTTGTTCCCACCAGAAGTATCCAAAACAATATAGTTATTATTACTGAGGGGAACGCCACAGGGGAACCCTGCTCTGTCTGTCGGTTCCCTTTCCTCCCCCTGACTGTAACCCAGTTGTCCTTATCCTGTATCTGAGAAGTGATCACCTCCCTGCACATCCTCTCAATTTCCCTCTCAGCCTCCCAGATTATTCGCAGTTCATCCAGCTCCAGCTCCAGTTCCCTAACTCTGTTTTTGAGGAGCTGGAGTTGGGTGCAAGTCCCATAGATGTGGCGAGCTGAGATATATGTCGTATCTCTCACCTGACACATTCTGCAGGAGGAATGTGCATCTACCCTACTATCCATGCCCGGTAATCTGAAAACCCACACAGCACTACACAAGGAAGAGCGAAAAAAAAACGTGAAGAACTTACCGATTTTACAGACTCTTATTAAGGTTAGAGGAGGAGGGTGGGAGGGAGACCCAACAATATAGGGTCTCGTGTTTAGATCTCAACCACTTAAAAAAACCCACTTACCCTTGCTCTCTTCTCTCCGTCCTCTTTTCTCGCCGCTCTGTAAAAAAAGAGGCCCGACTCCTGAGGTAAGTCCCTTTGAGAGTGGAAAAACGCTCTGTACTCTGCAGCCCTCGCTTCTCTCCGCCCTCTCTCCTCGCCAAGTACTGAAATAAATTGAAATTCTATACAGAAACATACTGAGTAATACTCAATTCAATTAGATCATTGTTGATATGAGAATCCTTAACTCCATTTTTCTCTCTTTTAGCAGATTTCTTGACTCTCTTACCAATTAAAAATCTATCACAGCCATGAATCTAATTAGCTATACAACCACTAAAGCTCTCTGTGGTAACAAATGCCACAAATTCATAACCTGCTGACAGAACAAATTCTTACTTCTTCCTGTCATAAATGTAGAAAAATATACTCTAAGATTATGCTCTTAAAATGAAACAGAAGTCAGCATCTACCCTGGCAAGACCTGTATGAAATATATGTATCAATAGTGTTATTTCTCATCCTTCTAAACTCCATTGTTTACATCTCAATCTACTTGCGCTCTCCTCATGAAAAACAAATCCTGCCTGCCTGAGATCAGTGAATCGTCTGCAGAGTGCCTCCCATGTCAATATTTCTTACATGAGATCGGGGGATCAAAATATTTACAGTATTCTCGGTGTGATCTAAGTGATGTTTTGCATAATTTTCACAAGACTTCCTTATTTCTATACTCCATTCCCTGAGATAAAAACTAATATTTCAGTCTACTGGACATATATGTTAGTTTGCGTAATTAATGCACGAGGACCCCACAAATGCTTTTGTGCTGCAGTCTTTTTAGATAAAAGTGCCTCTATTTTTCGGCAAAACTCATTTTCTACATTACTTTTCCTCTACAAAATTGTTGACACTCACTTAACCTGTCTTTATTTCTCCGCTGATATTTTGCGTCATTCTCAAACGTTACCTTCCCATGAGTTTTTTCTGATAACATATTCACTTGTCTCATTTATGTCATAAATATATATTGTACATAATTATAGTCCCAGTACTGACAGGTATGATACTCAACTACTTGCGAATTACCATCTGGCAAATGATCCTCTTTACCCAAACTATTTTTTCTCTGAAGTAGTCAATTCTCCATCCATGGAAATGTTCGAAGTACCACGGTCGCCTCTTATTATGTAATCTTATGTGCAAGACCTCATGAAACAACTTTTGGAAATTCAGCTGTTACTTCTTTCACACCTTTATCGGCCTGCCTGAGATATTCCCATAGAATTATAATAAATCTTTTGGCATAGTTTCCATTTGATGAAGCCACGTTGAATCAACTTGAATAGACTATGCATTTCCAAATATTCTGCAATTTCATCATTTGTAACATGTATTGACATTGCTCTTAAATGCAAAGTTTAAGCCCTCCGACTTTTTTTTTGTTTTCGTATCTTTTAGGACGTTTCCAGAAATGAAGGTGTCTTGGAAGCTTTCTACAATGCATCCATTGTCTCTGAAGAAATTTCATTTGACGTTCTCGGACACAACCCATCAGGTTCAGCGTACAGATTGACTTCCAGCCCAAATAATTTCCACAGTATTTTTTTCTATTGATGAGAACTGCATTTACTTCCTCGCCCATTCTTGTACATTGACTCTTTTGTAAACAAAATTCTAATCGTGGTTATTTGTATGCATGGTTCACTTCCAATCTTAACCACTCCACCTCACCTCAAACCCTTCTTGAGATTTTCTGAGGGCTACTTCTAAATTTTCACAAGACCCTTTTTCATTCCCACCACTACTTCATTTGATGAATCCAATTGGAGTATAATAACTACCTGCATCTTTGTCACCAAAAGAGTAATTTGGACACACACAAAAACATGTTGAGGAAAATTTAATAAAATCGTTAGACATCACTGCTCCAATGACCATCAATCTAAAATGCAGAACATAAGCATGATCATGTTGAATGGTCGAGCAGATGTGAGGGCCTGAATGATCTATTCCTGTTCCTGTGCCTATTCTCTTCTGCTGATTTATATGCCACACTGTAGTAGTGCTCGACTTCTGCATAAGGAGCAACAGTCAGGAAGGCAGATAACTTCAAATGCCTGCCTTTGGCCGATATGTATGAATATTATTGCTTCAATGAAAAATGTCTGCCTCTTACCGCCATTTGAGGAACAGAGCTCCAAACCCGCAGTATTCTTTCTAGGTAGAAGTGAATTCCAGCTCTTGAATGCCCTGGTCTTAGTTCTGTCTATAACGCTTAGTTGTAGACTTTCATCCAGCGCAAATAGTTTATGTTTATCTATCCTGTCTTTCTTTCCATGCTAATGTCTTGAAAACCATGATGAGATCACTACCTTGCCTTCTAAATTTTACGGAAAACAGGCCTAATTTGTCTGATGCTTGAACTTACTTGAACCCCTGAAGTCCAGCTAACATCCTTATAAATCGGCCTGTGGTTCCCAGATCTGCTCACAGTATTCTGCGTGGGATCTAACTCGGGTTTTGCATAACTATAGTGCGGCATCTGCACATCTGCATCCTTTCATTGCATCTCTTTATATATGAAAGTCTGCACTGCATTCGCCTTCTTGAATTTTATCTGCACCTTTTCAAGGCATTTCAGGAGCTTTGCATCGAACCCCGCAAGTCTCATTGGACATCCACTACATTTCATTTTATGCCTTCTGAAAAATATCCTGATCTATGCAAAAGTCAGCATTACATGGACATTTTAAAAGAAATCTAAAGCACACTTCTCTCGACAAAACGTCATCACTCTAAACACAGGTTCCGTGAAAGGATGAGCTCCATGTTAAGCTGTTGCATATTTGCCTCCAACACTCATTACATTTGAAGTGATAGATTTGTGTATGATCCTTTGAGATGTAGTAACACATTGATTGAAATCTGAGTTAAATAAAGGTGTTCAACATTAAGGTGTATGGTTGACACAGCATTCATTGCACAATACCCACGATAGTTCCACCATCTAGTCGCTTCTGCACTTTTGTAGCCTAAGGCTAGTTTTCAGATTCATACCCAAGTAATTTATTACCTCTATTTTGTGGATTTTAAGAAGTTTCAAAATGCCGTCTCCTCTTAGCAACCCCTCTCTCGATTTATAGACATCCAACCCTTTGTTGCACTCACTTTCCCAACTTTGTGGATTTCTATCCTCCTGGCCTGACAGCTCTGTTTCACATTCCATGCCAGCTACCTTTAAATCTTGACTGCCTCACTATCTCCAAAGTTCCTTACTGTTTCTCCTTATCTTCCCACTTATGCCCCAATTATAGCTGCATGATTCTCTATCACCTTTCCCTGTCATTATGATAAACTTTTCCTGGGAATTTTAGTGGCTTTCAGGAATGAATTTTCCCACCTGTACAATGTGGTTTCACTGTTGCAAGCCAGTGGTGTTAATCGGGTGAATTCTGAAATTCTGCTGTGTGACCATTGGTCAGTTTGCTTGTTTCATTGACAAATTCGAAGACTCCATGCAATTTTAGAATCAAATCGTTATAGTAAAGCTGCATGCTCTCTTCTTATGATTATTTTCATCAATTGCACATTGTACATAAATTGTTTACTTGCAAAATGCATCTTTGCTCATGTGGGAAGCGTCTCTGTGCTCAGCAGATTATGAGTTTGTACGGAAGACATCTGCAGATCCCTGAAAGGAGTCAGAAGCAAAGATATGTAGAACGGCAGAGCTCTTAGTAATAACTTGGCCAACTGTGCATGATTTCTCCCTCCAGCCACAATTGATTCAGCGCAATCATTAAAGAAATTCTGAGCCTCATGAGGCACAGTTGCTTTGACACATTGAGAAAGCTGATCTTCCTTCAATGTACATTATGTTGGGGATATTGCGTTCAGTACGTTCGAGCTCTGTATTCATCTGTATCCTTGTTAAGCAACGATGATGATGATTTTAGTGTCCGTACTGTTCAACTAGTTCCACATCCGAAGTTCATATTAGGGCTGCAGAATTTTCTGCCATGGTGCTGAGAACGTCAACAGTCGGAAAGTATAGGTAAAGTAAAAGAAAGTTCCGAATTAACCTCGAGATCTTTGAAAATTATCTTGAAATTCTCTCAAATACAGTCTGAGCAAGACCTGTGAGCCAGATTGTTTCACCTGATTCAATGTTTTCTACCTGAATTTCATAGCCCATCCAACCCTTCACAGCACTCCCTCTGACAACCCTGGTGAGTTTCAGACAACGTAGGAAACCCCAATAAGAATGCAGTTGACTCAGAATGCAAGTTCCGTTAAGAACCTTTTGGCATCCTTATTCTAACCTGCCTGTCCCACTGGACCAGTATGCCTTTAAATGTGCATCAGTTCATGGGTTTATGCCACAATATTGACAAGATTACCATCTTTAAATCCTTGCATCTACCGTTCTATTAGCTATTATTAGAATTTGCTGCATCCATATTTGTAACTGGAGACCTTATAAACGTATTACACTGTGATTATGTACTTAAGTACATATAATAAATAGAACCTAATCCAAAACCAATTTTTTCATCTGCAAACTTTGAAGTTATAAACATATTATTAACATTTGTTGCAAGAACTGTAATACAATACTTACATACATACGACAAAATGCGTCCTTTAAATCTGTAAAGAATCGAGTCACCACCATTTCATCACTTCTTTCCCACAGACAATTTTCTATAACTCCTATGACGCCAGGTCTTATTAATCCAATGGGCTTTAATTTAGCTGTTATGTAAGACGGATAGAGGTCAGGATATGGTCGGGAATGGAGGGTTGGAGTACAAAGAAAGGCTGGATGAACAAAGAATAATACAGTACAGGAACAGGCCCTTCGGCCATTCAAGCGTCTGCTGACACATTTTGCATTTCCATACTAAGTCAGTCTTCACATACAGGATTCGTATCTTTCTATTCCATTCCTATTCAACTATTTGCCCAGGTACCTCTTCGATGCTGCCATTGTGTCTGCTTCCACCAGTTCCTGTGGCAGCACGTTCCAGGCACTCATCACCCTTTGTGTGTAAATGTTGTCTTACACAACTCTTTTAAACTTGCCCCATAACCAACCCTGCATTTTGAACCTGTGTCCTTTTGCAAGTCTCCCTTCCACGCAGACAAAAAGGCTCATACTTTCCACTTTATTCATGACGTTCGCTTTCTTATATACTTCTATTCGGTCGCCTCTCAACCTCCTGCGTTCCAGTCATTCAAACTTTCCTCACAGCTACAACGTCTCATATCACGCAATGTACTGGTAAATATTTTCTGTATATTCTCCAAAGTATTCACTTCCATCTGGTAACGTGGCGATTAGAACTACACACATTATTTCAAGCGTGGCCTGACTAATGTTCTATTAACCTGCTGCATAACATGTCTATCCTTAAATTCAGTGCCAGTTCAATTGACGGCAAGTACGCCATAGGTCTTTTGCACAGCCTAATTTCTCTGTGATGTCACCTTCAGTGATTTGTGTACCTGCGCAGACAGATCCCTCTGCATTTCAACATCCTTCCACGTTACTCTCTGTCTCCTTTGACTACGCCAGTAGTATACATTATGGCAGCTCAGAATTAATACCATGTGACTTCTTCTTTATATTTGTCTACCATAACTGACAGTGTCAAAGGCCAACAAGTATCGATGCCATATTGGATTTGGTACTGGGTAATGAACCCGTCCAGGTGTTAGATTTGGAAGTAGGCGAGCACGTTAGCGATAGTGACCACAAATGTTTATGTTTACAATAGCAATGGGCAGGGAGAGGTATATACCGCAGGGTAAGAAGTATAACCGGGAGAAAGGGAATTGTGATGCATAGCATGTGGAAGGAAACTGCAGGGGATGGACACACTTGAAATATGGAACGTATTCTAGAAAATACTGCTGCGAGTCCTTGACAAGTATACACCTATTAGGCAGAGAGGTAGCATCGAGACATGGAGCCATGATTTACTAAAGAAGTTGAAGTTCTTGTCAAC
The DNA here is from genome assembly GCF_004010195.1 of Chiloscyllium plagiosum. NCBI lineage: Eukaryota > Metazoa > Chordata > Chondrichthyes > Orectolobiformes > Hemiscylliidae > Chiloscyllium > Chiloscyllium plagiosum. The sequence goes on from NC_057753.1 coordinate 1,808,413, forward strand.
AGGAGAGGAAGGCTAAGGTGAGGATGAGGCGCGACGTCTCATTCAGGGGCTTGAGAGTTTTAAGTTAGCCAGAAAAGATCTAAAGAGAGAGTTAAGAAGAGCCAGAAGTGGACATGAAAAATTGTTGGTGGATTATATCAAGGAAAACCATAAGGCCTTCTTTCGATATATCAAGAATAAAAGAAAGACGAGAATACGATTAGGGCCAATCAAGGGTAGTCGTGGAAAATTGTGTGTGGAATCTGACGACATCGGAAGCCGTCAATTAATACTTTTCGTCAGTATTCACAGTGGAAAAAGGTAATGTTATTGAGAATACGAAGTTAAAGGTTCCCAGATTGGATGATATTGAAGTTGACAAAGAGGAGGTTTTATCATTTTAAGAAGATCTGAACATAGATAAGATCTCTGGGGCGGATAGGGTTTATCCTTGGATTCTCTGGGAAGCCAGGAATGAGATTGCAGAGCCTTTGGTTTTGAACTTTATATCACCGTTGTCGACAGGAGTAGCAGCAGAAGACTCGAGGATAGCAAATGTGTTGCCTTGTTTAAGAAGAGGAGTCGGGATAACCCTGGCAATTCTAGGCCAGTGAGCCTTACTTTGGTTGTGGGTAAGGTGTTGGAAAAGCTTCTAACAGATAGGATTTATAATCATCTCAAAAGGAATAATTTGATGAGGGATAGTCAACTTGATTTTCTGAAGGGTAGGTCGTGCCTGACTAATCTTATTGAGTTCTTTGAGAAGGTGGAAAGCAGGTGGGTGATGGTGAAGTTGTTAATGTGATGTATGTGGACTTCAGTAAGATGTTTGATGAGGTTCCACGCGGTAGGCTATTGTACAAAATACGGAGTTTTGGGATTGAAGATGATTTAGCGATTTGGATCAGAAGCTGAAAGAAGACAGAAGGTGGTGGTTAATGGGAAATGTTCATCCTGCAGATCCGTTACTTGTGGTGTGCCTCAAGGATCTGTTTTGGGGCCGCTGTTGTTTGTCATTTTTATATATGTTCTGGATGTGGGTATTTAATAAATCTGGGGGTAAGACTAAGATAGGTAGAGTTGTGGATAGTGCCGAAGGATGTTGTGGGTTACAGAGGGACATAGATAAGATACAGAGCTGGGCAGAAAAGTAGCAAATGGAGGTTAAATCGGAAACGTGTGAGGTAGTTCACTTCGGAAGAAGACACAGGAATGCAGAGTACTGGATTGATGGAAAAATGTCTTGGCAGTGGAGATGAACAGAGGGATGTCCGTGTCCTGGTGCATAAATTCCGGAAAGTTGCCACTCAGGTTGGTAAGATTTTTAAGAAGGCACATGGTGTGTTGGCATTTATTGGTAAGAGGATTGAGTTCTGGAGCCACGAGATCATGCTTCAGCTGTATACGACACTGGAAAGACCGCACCTGGAGTATTGCACACAGTTCTGGTCACACATTATCAGAAGTATGTGGAAGGTTTGGAAAGGATTCAGAGGACATTTACTAGGATGTTGCCTGGTATGGAAGAAAGGTCTTGTGAGGAAAGGCTGATGGACTTGAAGCTATTGTAGTTGGAGGGAAGAAAGTTGAGAGATGACTTAATTGAGACGTAGTAGATAATCAGAAGGTTACATAGGGTGGGCAGTGAGGGCCTTTTTTCCTCGGATGGTGAAGTCTAACACGTGGAGGCATAGCTTTAATTTGAGGGATGATAGATTTAGAACAGATATCAGGGTTGGTTTCTTTGCTCAGAGGGTAGTAGTGGCGTAGAACGGCTTGCCTGCAGCAGTAATAGATGTGGGCGTAGACACTAAGGTAGTCAGAGTTGTGGATAGTTGTGAAGGATGTTTTGGGTTACAGAGGCACGTAGATGAGATGAATAGCTGCGTTGAGAAGTGGCAAATGGAGTCAAATGCGGAAATGTGTGAGGAGTTCACTTCGGAAGAAGTAACAGGAATGCAGAATACGCTAAATTGAGGGGTGATGGATTTAGGACAGATATTCTGGGTAGTTTCTTTACTCAGAGATTACTAGGGGCATGGAAGAGCCTGCCTGCAGTAGTAGACTCGCCGATGTTAAGGGAATTTAAATGGGAATTGGACATACATATGGATAATAATGGAATGATGTAGGTTAGATGGACATCAGATTACATTTACAGGTCGGTGTAACATCGAGAGCCGAAGGGCCTGTACTGCACTGTAACTTCCTATGTTCTATGTCCTACGTTCTATGTTTTACTGAAGTCCACGTGGACAACATCAAACGCTTTTTCAACATCAATCACTATCATTAAATTCTCTTTCAGACGATCACCTTTCCCTCATATTGTCTATCACTAAAAAGTCCATTCGATTCTTTCCCTCCCACTGGAATAGGCTGTGACTTTTATCACGAGAGTGTCGGCAGTTGAAGAGTGACCTCATAGAAGTTTATTAAATTAGGAGGGGTTTAATAGGAGAGCTCTTTTCCTTAAGGAGGGGAGGTCAAAAGTAGGGATACATATTTATGGTGAGATGAGAAGGTTTTAAAAGGACATGAGGTGCAACTTTTCTAGACTAATTGTTGTTAGTGTGTTGAATGAATTGCCATAGGAATGGCGAATGCAAGTTCAATTACAAAGTTTAAAGGATATTTGGATACGTACGTGAATACGAAATGTTCGGAGAGATCTCGGTCAAACACAAGCCGTGCAACTAGTTTTGTTTGGAAACATGGCTGGCGTGGAATAATTGGACTAAATGGCCTATTTTCAGGCTCTATGCAACAAAGAGGAAACACGTCCGGATATCGCAGACACATGCACATATCCGCACCCATGCTTTCATTTGGTAGAAGTAAGGTTAACTCAGGCAGAAATTCTTCAATGCGCATGCAAGTTCAAAAAGGAACAACAGAGCTTTCACTCTGAGCCACGACTCTGACAATATATCTGTTTTTGCATGTATTTGTGAAAATACATTGCAAATTCTCAAAGACAGAATGACTTTAGAATACTCATAACATTTGTTGTGGAAGTAGTGCTTAAAGTCATCTGCTGTACTGTAATTCCAGGTAATAATCATAACAATTAGGTGTTTCACCTGAGCTGAATTTGCCTCCCTTTCTTCGACTCTTGTATTATTGATTATCCTCCTCCTCTATTAGAGAAAGAATAAAAATATGCCAAGTGATTTGGCAGTTTCTCTGTCATTTTTACACTTTCTGTTAGAGTATCGCTTGAGTTTGTCTTTCAGAGCTTACCTTAATGTCAGTAACTCCGTGAGAGAATGAGACTTTCGTCTGATATCCGTTTGTAAAGCTATTCATTCCTCTTGTCAATTGAATGAGTTGCTATTGTGTCCAGTCGCTATGAAAAGCGAACGTCCTGCATTTGATGGCGAATGTTGTTCTGATTTGATTTACTAATTCGACTGCACAACCACATTTGAGGAAACGCGCTCATTACATGATTTCTTTACTACATTTTAACTTTCTCCAAGACCTACGACATTTGTTGCTCAGCATCTCTGAAAATGCATTCAACTGATCATCATTGTTTTAACTTTGAGGATCTGGTAGAAAATTGATGTTGGGAGGGGAGAACCCCAGCCACTGCATTAAACAGTGGAATAAACTCGAAGGTCGAAGAGATCTATTGCTGCGCCTTGACTCATGTCAAGGCAGTATCAACTTCGGGGGAGCCATCATTTATTAGATTTATTTTATTAATTCACCAGATGTGGACGTCGCTGTCTTGGTCAGTTTTGTTGTTCAATTTAAGAGTCATTGCTGTGCATGTGGATTCAAATGTCAAGTAGACCAGATGTAAAAGCAGCAGCCGGTTTCTCGAAAGGACATGAGCGAATGAATTTGTTTACCCATCAAACGTTTCATGGTCATTGGAGACACATAATTCTAGATTTGCTATTAACCTGAAATCCTACCAACCACCATGGCAGGACTTGAACAAGGAACCCCAAATCATGACTTGGTATCTGTAAAGTGCTACACTAGTTCATCAATAGGCTGGGCAAAGATGCGTCCCAGAGGTTAAGGTGATGGACTTCTTATGTAGCATGTTATGCGTGCGTTGGCTAAAATCAATGTCTCATCACCATTTCAGTCAATGTTTAACTCCGTGTTATTTCGGGATGCTTGCCCAGCTTTTATAAGAGATTTTGCTGTGGAGAAAATTTGGTTAGAGAGAAAACAAAACTACAGATGTTAGAATTCAAAGTAGAAATGCAGCAGACTGGAAGAAAACAGCAAGCCAGTCAGCATCAGGAGGTGGAGACGTCGATATTTTGGGAAGAAGCATTACATTCGAAACATCGGCTCCTTCATCTCATGTTGCGACTGGCTTGCTGAGGTCTTGCAGTCTCCTGCCTGTCTACTTTGGATTCCAGCATCTGCAGTTTATTTTGTCACTAGCTTTTGTAAGAGCTAGAAAGTTCTCCTTCTCAATTTATCACACCAGAGAGCGTGTACTTCAGTGAAAAGTAGAAGAAGGGTTAAAAACCTTTTGACAAACCATTTTGGAATTTGGATTCAAGTGCCATAATGAAAAGGGGCAAGAATTTCCTTCGTTTCTTTCCTTCTATCATTATCTTATGTGAATTTGCACCCAAAGCAAAATAAACAAGAATGATGAGGAATCGAAAGAGCAGAAGCACAAGTTTATCAATATAAAATTTTTATTTAACTATAGTTTTCATGGATTAGATGGGTTAGAAATAGAATCCCTATAGTGTAGGGTACTACTGCGTGGAAGCAGGGCATTCGACCCATCCGCTGCACTCTGACCCTCCAAAGATAGCCCCACCCAGACCAGCCCGCTGACTCAGTCCATTGACTCTACATTTGACATAATCAATCTGCCTTACCAGCACATTATTGAGGGGTAGGAGGTAGCCAGATCACACGGAGGATTCCCACGCAGACATGCAAAGAACGTACGAACTCCATGTCGACAGTTTCCTCAGATTCCAATTGAACTTGGGTCCGTGACGCTGTTGGACAGCAGTGATACCATTGTGTCCATTATCCTCGATTACATGAATTCTGCCAAGAAACCAGTGACATCGGACTCCCTACAGTGATTGGAGTTTGATGTCAATCACATCTAGGACTAAACTGCATTCATTCTGACAGTTGGGAATGATCCTATCCAGTACCTGGGAGAGGATTTATCATTTTATCATGTTTATATGCATGGTCAGATGGAAGCAATGTGCTTGGGTGTAAGCATCAAAATTTGTCGTTGAAATACAAGGTTAGACTTCGGACTCAATTAAACGATCGTGACTCCCACCCACCCTCTGAAGACCACTTCTGCAACATCCAATATATTCTATCCTCTTGGACACCCTATCCTTGGCTCTTAACATTCCTCAGCATCTTTATCTCCAAATGCCATCGCTACATTGACCACCTCAACCTGTCTATCACTCTCACTCACTGCAGCCTCTCAACCTCTAAAGGCACAGACCTACTTTCCCTCCACTCCAACCCTAACCTCATCTTCAAACCAGCTGACAAGGGGGTAACAGTGGTAGCATGGTGCACTGACCTCTATCTTCGCGAAGCCGGATGCAAACTCGCTGACACCTCTTCCTACTGCCCCTTCGACCATGACGTGGAGCACTCCCACTTCCAGAACTACACCAGCACAATCCCTATTTTTTCCTTAGCTACATTGATGACTGCATCTTGGTGCCATCTTCTGTTCCCACGAGTAAGATGAACCGTTCGCCAACATCACTGAAACATTTCACCCTGACCTGAAGTTTCACCCTCCACTTCTTGGTCCTCTCCATCTCTGTGTCCGGTGATTGACTCAAGCCAAACATCTCATTCAAACCCAGCAACTCCCACGGCTGACTTCACTACACTTCGTCCCACATTCTCATTGTAAAAGCGCGATCTCTTCCTCCTAATTCCTCCATATCCACTTTACTTGCACCCAGGAGCAGCGGCTGCTCTCCAGGACATCCTAAATACACTCCTATTTTAAGGACAGTAATTTCCACTCCCACATGATCCAGAATGCTGTCTATCGCATATCTTTCATTTCCCGCACCTCTGCCCTCGAAACCCAAATCCAGAACCGCATCAAGGTAGAACCCTGCTCTGGTCCTCAGATTCCAACCACGTATCATCGTCCATCATATTCGTCATGTCAGTCAGATCCCACCTCCAAAATATGTATTTGCCTCCCTACTCCTATATACGTTCTGCATGCACCTTTCCCTTCGTGACTGCCTTATGAGTTACACGCTGTCACCAACACACCCGCTACACCAGGCCCCGTCACCTGCCACTGCATGAGATGCAAAACCTGCGGCCACACCACCCAGGTCACCTCCATCCAAAGTTCTAAAAGACAATTTTTAAATGTCGTCTGCTATGCAGGGTAGGTCTTATGAGGAAAGGCTGAGGGACTTGAGAATGTTTTCGTTAGAGAAAAGAACGTTAATTGGTGACTTAAATTAGACATACAAAATGATCAGAGGTTTAGATAGGGTGGACAAGGAGAGCCATTTTCCTCAGATGGTGATGGCTAACACGAGGAGACATAGCTTTAAATTGAGGGGTAATAAATATAAGACAGATGTCAGAGATATGGTTTTTCCTCAGAAAGGAGTAAGGGCGTGGAATGCCCTGCCTGCAACAGTAGTAGACTTGCCAACTTTGAATGGTCATTTGCTAAACGTGTGGATGAAAATGGAATAGTCTCAGTTGGAAGGGCTTCAGATTGATTTCACAGGTCGTGCAACATCGTGGGCTGAAGGGCCTGTAGTATGCTCTAATGTTCTATGTTCTTTGTGCATCCTCACACTTCATTTACTTCATCCATTGCGCTTGATATCATCTTCTCTACTTCGGGGAGACAGAGCACCAACTCGCGGAGCAGTTCAAATAACATGTCTAATCTACATGCATCAACCAACCCCACCACTCTCTGGCCATCTACTTCAACTGCCTAAGGACATGACAATGCTGGGCCTCCTCCACCGCCAAATCAAAGCCACCCACTGACTGGAGAATGAGCACATCATCCTCCACTTAGGGACCCTACAACCAAACGGTATTTAACATTAACTTCACTAATTGCCAAATCTCCACTTCCCCATCTCACTACAGATCCAACTCTCCAACTTGGCACTGCTCTCGTGACCTGACGTGCCCGGTCCATCGTCCTCCCCCCATCGACTTGTCAAAATCACATCCTATTTGCAACCAAGAATCGCCGTCCCATCTACCTTCCTTCACCCCAAACGCAACACCTATTTATCTCTCACCCCCTTCCCCCTCCAAATTCCTGATAAATACCTTCTCCCCGAAACATTGACACTTCTGCTCCACGGATGCTGCCTGACATGCTGTGGTTTTTCCACCGCCACACGTTTCGAATCTGAGTCTCCAGCATCTTTTTCCACATTAAACTCCATTTGCCACTGCTCAGCCCAGCTCTGCAGCGTATATATGTCCCTTTCAAACCTGCAATATCCTTCTGCGCTGACCACAACTCCACCAACCTTATTATCATCCGGAAATTTACTAACCTGCCCTTCTACTCCCTCATCCCAAGTCGTTTATAAAAATGACAAACATCAGTGACCCCAAAGCAGATCCTTGTGTTACACCATTAGAAACTGAATTCCAGGATGAGGATTTCGAATCAACCACCACCCTTTCTCCACTTACAGCTAACCAATTTCTGCTCCAAACCAATAAACCATCCTCAGTCCCATACCTATACATTTTCTGCAAATGCCTATCGTTTGTAACCTCAAAAAACGCTTTACGGAAATCCATAAATACCATATCAACTGCTTTACCCTCATTCACTTGTTTGGTCACCTTCTCAAAGAACTCATTAAGGTTTGTGAGGTACGACCCAACCTTCACTAAACCGTGTTGACTATCCCTAATCACATTATTCCTTTCAAGGGCATCATAAATCCAACCTCTTATATTTCTTTCGAAGTCTTTGCCCTCAATGGTTTATAATTACCAGTGTTGCCTCTATTCCCGTTCTTGAACAAGGGGACAACATTTGCTATTTTCCAGTCTTCTGACACCAATCCGGGAGGCAATGGCGACATGAAAATCAAAGCAAAGTTTCTGCAATCTCCTCCCTAGCTTCCCAGAGAATCCTTGGATAAATCCCATCCGGCCCAGGGGACGTGTCTAGTTTCACACTTTTCAGAACTGGTAGCACCTCCTCCTTATGAACCTCAATCCTGCCTCGTCTAACAGCCTAGATCTCAGCATTCTCCTCGACAGCATTGTCTTTTACCTGTGTGAATACTGAAGAAAAATTTTCATTTTGCGACTGTCCTATCTCTTCGGAGTCTACTACAACTTCCCACTACTATCCTTGACTGGCCCTAATCTTACCCTAGTCATTCTTTTATTCCTGACATTACTATAGGAATCTTTCTGGTTTTCCTTTATCCTGCCTGCCAAAGACTTCCCATGTCCCCTCCTGGCTCTTCTTAGCTCTCTGTCTGTCTTTAAGTCTTTCCTGGCTCTGTTGTAACCATCAAGCACTCTAACTGAGCCTTCATTTCTCATCTTTACATAAAACGCCATCTTCCTCTTGACAAGAGGTTCAACTTTTCAACTTCTTCAGTAAACCATTGTTCTCTCTGTCGATCACTTCCTCCTTGCCTGAGAGGTACATACTTATCAATAACATGCAGTAGGTGTTCCTTGAACAAGCTCCACATTTCAATTGTGCCTGTCCCCTGCAGTTTCTTTCCGCATCCTATCCGTCCCAAATCTTGGCCTAATCGCATCATAATTTTCTTTACCCCAGCGATAAATCTTGACCTGCGGTATATACCTATCCATTTCCTTTGCTAAAGTAAACGTAACCGAATTGTGGTCACTATCGCCAAAGTGCTCATTTACCTCCAAATTGGCCTGGTTCAATTCCCAATACCAAATTCAGTGTGGTCTCGACTCTTGTTGGCCTATCTACATATTGTTTCAGGAAACCCTCCTGCATACATTGGAGAAAAACTGACCCGTCTAAAGTACTAGAACTATCGCATTTCCAGTCAATATTTGGAAATTTGAAGCTTCCCCACAAAAACTATCATGTTACTTTCTTTCCTATCCGGAATAACCTTTGTCATCATTTCCTCTGCATTTCAGCAATGATTCCGAGGCCTATAGAAAACTCCCAACAGGGTGACATCTCCATTCCTGTGTCTAACGTCAGCCCATACTACCCAGTAGACGAGTCCTCATCAAACGTTCTTTATGCCACCGTAATATTGTACTTTGACCACCAATGCCACATCTCCATCCCCATCCCTTTTGTCATCTTCTCTCATCTTACTGAAATATCTAAATCGTGGAACCTGCAACAACCATTCCTGTCCCTGCTCTATTCATGTCTCAGAAATGGCCACAATATTGAAGTCCCAGGTACCAACCCGTGCTGCGAGATCATCATATTCCGGATGATCCTGGCATTGGAGTCGACACACACCAAATCAACTTCCTGCTTGCTGGTACACTCCTGTGACCTTGACGCCTTATTTACGATCTCTCGACTGCGAACATCCTGTAGAGTGGAGCTACAATTCCGGTTCCCATCCCCTGCTCAACATGTTTAAACCTTCTTGGAGAGCATTAGTAAATCCCTACCGCCCCAGGATATTGTAATCCCTCTGGTTCAGATATACACCATCCCTTTTGTAGAGGTCCCAACTATGCCAGAATGAACCCTAATTATCCGGGTATCTGAATCCCTCCCTTCTGCACAACCTTTGCAGGCATACATTGAACTGCACCCTCTCCATATTCCTCGCTCTTTAGGACGTGACACGGGTAACAAACCAGAGATAACAACTGTGTTTTTATTAGCGTTAAGCTTCCAGTCGAGCTCTCTGAATTTCTGCCCTATATTCCCTATCCTTTTCCTGCCTATGTCGTTGGGTGCCTATGTGAGCACGACTTAGGTGTCCCCCCTCCCGAAGTATCCAAAAAAACATGATCCGAGATATCACGGGCCCTGGAACCTGAGTGGCAATACTCCAACTGCGAGTCCCTTTCATTCCCACAGAATATCCTATCTGTCTCCTTTAACTGAGGTGTTTCTAATGACTAATTGGCTACTCCCCTCCACCCTTCACTTCTCAGCAACGGGGACAGACTCCGTGCCAGAAACCTGTACCACATGGCTGACCTCTCGGAAGTCTTGCCTCCCAACTGTATCAAAAATAGTATACTTGTTATACAGGGGAACGGCCACAGGCAATCACTGCACTGAATGCCTCTGACCCTTTTTAAAACTCACCCAACAACCTTTGTTTCCAGGATCAAACTTTAGCTTTTATCTGTAACTGTGCTGCCTCCGGAATGATCCTGAGTTCATGCAGTTCCTCAGCACCCTAACAGAGTCTTCAAGGAGCTGGATTTGGGTACGCTTCCGGTAGGTTTAAGCAGCTGGGACACTAACGGTGTCCCTCACTACAAACATCCCACAGACAAAAAAATATATTGAACTGCCTGCGCTGACATCCCTGCCAACTTCCCTAACTCAGAAACTAAAGAAAGAAACGTAAATCATTTCCATCTAGTGGTCTCGGGTTAGAAGGAGTGAGTAAGTGGGAAACTCTGTAGGTGTGGGGTCTCGGGTTTTGCACCCAACTTATATACCAGTAGGAAAAAAAACCTGTGCACTCTACAGAAATGAAGGCCCCTGCTCCTGCGGGGTAAGTTTTTAAATGCAACAAAACTAAATTGCAGTCTACTGACTGAAACACGAACAAAAGAGAACCAATTTTACAATAACTTACACAGTCTGAAAACCCAGTTGAGTCAATCACAACTTAATGATGCTGTTTCAAATACTTGAAAAACACCATAAACACCCCCTGACAAAACAAATAAAATCAATCACAGGTTATTAGAGGAGAGATAGCAGCGATAGAGGGGATCAGCATGAAGGTGTTCTTTGACCAGCGCCTCAAAAACAGACTACTTCCGAAAACCAAAGTAATCAAAACCCTGAATTTGGGAGAACTGCCGCTCTGCTTTCATTGCACAAGTGTTTTAAAAAAACACACAGGCACTTAAAAGCTCTTTCAAATAGGTATTTCCAGACATGTTGGAACCTATGCCTTTATGGTCCTTCTGAAAAAAAAAAGGGGTGGAACAATCTCGTTAAAAAAACAGCATTGTCACATCAATCCACTTCTGTGGATGGAGTAACATATTTACATTAGGTGAGATCTCTGTTTTTATACTGGGAGCGGTTTCTCATCCATCTACGCCGTAATGTTCTACTTTGTGAATATATTGAAGGTATGGTCATTGAATAGTGCAGCTTAGTATTTTCCTGGTGAACAAGGGAGTTAATTATGAATATGATGTTGATGTTCTACTCAGAGCATTCGTGCCTTGAGGGATATATAAATTTGTATCACAGAAACAGAACGTAAAGTCCAACTCTCCTTGCCGACCAACTGTTCAAAATTAATCTGGTCACATTTTCCAGCATTTGGTCCATATCCCTCTAACACATTCGTATTCATGTACCCATACAAGTTTGTTTTTAAAGAAATTGTAATTTTAAATGACTCCAATCTCCATGGCTTCCGCTTATACCTCATTCCATGCATGCACCACCAACTGTATGGAAATAATGTTGATTAGAATCCTTATATACGCTTTCCCACCCCTGATGCCTCTGGTTTTCGATTAACTGCCACGCGAAAAGAAGTACCTTGGTTATTTACCCTATCTACGATCTTCATAAATTGTAAACTACGATAAGATCACCCTTCCGACTTTGATGCTGCAGGTAGAATGGCCCTATTCAATCTCTCCATATTCCTCAAAGCCCCAGTCCTGGCAATTGCAATGTTCATGAGTTGTGCACCTTTTAAGTAACATGTTACCTAGAGCAGACAAGATTGAACACAATGCTTCACAAGTGGCCGAACCAATCTTGTTGAATGGCTGATCAGACTGAAGTAGTAGAATGGCATATTTCCATTCCTTTTCCATCTGTTTATGTACATGGTCATACTGAACTCGGCTTCAAGCATAAGAAGTGAACATTTAAATACGGCGTTAACTTTGTGGACTGAATTCAACAGATACTTTGGTTTATGCTTCGAAAGAAAAAAATGATCAAATGGATACTTGTAAGGAGCTCAGCTCAAACGAGTTGGTCAGAGGTTAAACAAGAAAAGTGTTTGAATTCAACTTATTTCACAGAAGGAGAGAAATGAAGAATGAAGCGTTGGGAGATATGTAGAAAGTGCTGGAGATGTATGTGGAGCATGTGCTAAGACTGGTCGAAGCTGCCAAACCCAAATTAATTCTCTCCGGACTTTTGCTTGAAGCTCCACGATGTATTTTTTTCCCCTGGGATCACTCCGGGATCTCAGCTGCTATCTTTGATCCACAAGGATCAAAACACGTGCCTGCTTGTCTCTTTCCTGATTTAGTTGTTGATGCCTGCTTCACAATTCACAAAAACACTTCCAGGTTTTTGGAAATGTTGGGATGGTGCTTTGTTTATCAACATCAATGTATTTAATGCGTATCAGGAACAACTATAACCCCCTGAGGGAATCTCGATGTAACCTTCCTCTTGTCAAAAACTTAACTGCGAATGATGACTACTTCATGTCAGTCAGATAACTTCGTGTCATTGTTACTGGCGTCACTTGTATTTCATTAATTCCCGTGATTTTCGTACCAAATCGTCATTCAGCACATTATTAATGTATTTTGTCCACGTTCATAACATCAATTGTGTTTCTATTATTAACATTTTGTTTTCTCAACAGGAAATGACATGGAAAATCATGGCAGATGATTCTCCCTAAGTGCATCTGTGTAATATTTCCTGAGTTCACAACGATTTGTCCAAATAGCTGTTAAGTGCTTATCAAATTATTATTTCTGAAACATTTCCTTCTACCGAGATTAAACTAATCAGCCTTTTGTGCTTGAATTGATGTGAATGAAGATTTAACCGCATTTGTCAAGAACTGCGATGTAACTGAGTGATGTGATTAACTTTCAATTACATTAAATGACAACTGATAAAGAATTCAATAACAAATCAAATGTCACAGAATATATACTACCAATCACAAAGGGACATTTGTAAGTGAATTACTAATGAAAATCAGAAACAAGAACGGATGTTACTAGAAAAGCTCAGCATGTCTGGCAGCATCTATGAAGAGAAAACAGAGTTAACGTTTCGAGTCCGCAGTAAAGTCCTGAGTCCTCGAACCAGGAATTCTGATTCTAACTCTGATTTCTCTAATCTCAGATGCTTTCCGAATTGCTGACCTTTTCCAGCAACTTCCGTTTTTGTTTCTTATTTACAGCATCAACTGTTCTTTCGGTATATACTACTAATGATCATTTAGTTGTGTTGGTATTGTAGAACCAAAGAACAGCGTTGGTGTTTAAAATTTGGAAGAGGAGGAGGAAATTTGGACACAGCCCAATGGCGCTGACACATTCAGGGGACAGAGCAAGTCACAGGGGTCAGCGAATGTCGGGGGTGGGATGGGGTTGGATTTGGGAAAATGAACAAGCGGGAAATTCTGAATGTAGTAAAATCAATGAGTGCAGTCCATACACAAAAAATACATGTGTACACGAAGTGTGAATCGGTGAATAGAAGCCTCGAATATGAAGAAAATCAAAGAAGAGCGAGAACAGGAAGCAAAGTCAGAGTCAAACACATAAATAAAACGGGACGGAAAGGAATCACACAATTCTTGAATGTTGACACCTCAAAGCTGAAAATTGCGTCGCTACTCTCCAGTTCAGACGAAACGTCCTAGACTTTCTAACTTTACTTAATCCCTGTCCAGGAGTCCAGATCAGATCGAGAAATTACTTCCTCGCACACCCCTCTCTGAGTCCACAGAAACTGACATTGGACTGTCTCAATTTGGGCAGCGTTAAGTAAAGCAAGTCAGAACAAATGTTGCCAGAAACCTAAGAGTTGTTTTGGGAATCATTAAGAACTGCTTCAGTGACACTCAGTGGCACTGTGAGCTCTTGAGAATCGTCATAATGTCCTGTTTTATACAATTCTCATATGTCAGATCGTCATATTATTTCAAAGTGAGATTATGTACAATATTGAAATAGTCAGAGTAGACATACATTGTTTTGCAACAATTTTCCATGTTTATCGCACGTTGCCTCTATAATGCCATACGTTTGGACGAAGAATTACTGGTGTATCTCTGGGGCCTGTCAATCATGGTAGTGAATCAGGAGAAGTCATCAGCAAAGATTAATCAAATTGACAAATGTAAATGAACATAAAAAGCAAAGTGTGAGAATAATGTTGAACCCAGATTGCATTTTACTGCGATTTACGTCATTATCATATGATCATTATTTAAATCTTTTAATCACTAGTGTCAGGGGAAATTTCACGAATTTCGTTAGCTGCTGTCCGAATTTACTCTGCGTACTGGCATAAATAAATGGGGTGATGCAGGAACTCAAAAGCTGAAGCATAGTCCCACCTTCATCAAGAATTAAATTTGACTCATTGTAATTTGAGAAGTAAGTCACATTCGCAATTTGAACATAGAGGAAGGTAAGGAGAACAAAAC